>NW_023270164.1:15116139-15134469 GCF_011800145.1 Mirounga leonina
GGGAGAGATGAACCATGAGAGACTATGGACTCTGAGAAACAAACAGGGTTTTAGGGGGGAGTGGGTGGGGGGAGGGGTTAGCCCGGTGATGGGTATTAAGGAGGGCACGTACTGCATGGAGCACTGGGTGTTATATGAAAACAATGGATCGTGGATCACCACATCTAAAACTAATGATGTATTGTATGGTGACTAACATAACAGAAAAAAAAAAAAAAGTCAGGACAGAAAGGACAGAGGAAAAAATAACAGTCATCATGGAGAAAAACAAAAAATGAATAATAATACTTTAGACTTAAATCCACCTATGTCAATAAATAGATTAAATGTAAACAATCTAAACATACATTTAAAAGGCCGAAATTACCAGATTGGATTAAAAAGAAAGCCAACTATATGCTTTCTATCCACTTTAATCCAATTCAAATATAAAGATATAGCTATATTAAAAGAAGTTGGAAAAAGTTGTACCATGTAAACAATATTCAAAGAAGGATGCAATGGTTATATTAATATAAAACAAATAAATTTCAAAGAAAAGAAATACTGAGAAGAAAAGTAGGTCATTCTTAATGATACAAAGGTCATTTAATGACAGGACATAACAATTTCAATGTTGTGCCCTTTAGGTGAAGAAGCATTTGTCATGCAAATGGATGAAAAGAAAGCCAGTGTAGCAATACTTATTTTGGACAAAATAGACATTAAAACAAAGACTGTAGCAAGAGACAAAGAAGGACAATATATAATCATAAAGGGGACAATTCAACAAGAAGACATAACAATTGTAAATATTCATGCACCAAACGTGGGAGCACTCAAATATATAAAACAATTAATAGCAAACATAAAGGAACTAATCCATAGTAATACAATAATATTAGAGAACTTTAACACCACACTTACATCAATGGACAGATCATCCAAAGAGAAAATAAACAAGGAAACTGTCAGATGAATCTAACAGATATATTCAGAACATTCTAGCAGGGCAGAATACACATTCTTTTCAAGTGCACTTGAAGCAGTCTCCAGAATATATCACGTATTAGACCAAAAATCAAGTCTCACCAAATTCAAAAAGATCAAAGTCATACCATGCATCTGTTATGACCACAACACTATGAAACTAGAAATCAGCCACCACAGCAAAGAATCTGGAAAGACCACAAATACATGAAGGTTAAATAACAGGCTACTAAACAATGAATGGATCAACCAAGAAATCAATGAGGAAATCAAAAAGTACATGGAGACAAATGAAAATGAAAACACAACAGTCCAAAATCTGGGATGCAGCAAAAGCTGATTTAAGAGGGAGGTTTATAGCAATGCAGGCCTATCTCAAGAAGCAAGAAAAATCTCAAATAAACAACCTAATCTTACACATAAAGGAGCTAGCAAAAGAAGAACAAACAAAACCCAAACCAGTAGAAGGAAGGAAATAATATAGATTAGAGCAGAAATAAATGAAGAAACTAAAAAAAAAAACAATAGATCAATGAAACAAGGATCTGGTTCTTTGAAATGATCAACAAAGTTGATAAGCCTTTAGACAGACTCATCCAAAAAAAAAAAAAAAAAGAACAGAATAACAGAATGAGAGAGACAGTAGGGGGACAAAAGAGGAGGACTCAAACAAAATCAGAAGTAAAAAAGGAAAAATAACAACTGACACCACAAAAATACAAAGGATTATAAAAGAATATTATGAAAAATTATATGCTAACAAATTGGACAACCTAGAAGAAGTGGGTAAATTCACAGAAACATAAAACCTCCCACAACTGAATCAGGAAGAGATAGAAAATTTTAACATACTGATTACCAGTAATGAAATTGATTCAAAAATCAAAAAGCTCCCAACAAACAGAAGTCCAAGACCAGATGGCTTCACAGGTGAATTCTACCAAACATTTAAAGAAGAGTTAAGGACTCCTGGGTGGCTCAGTCAGTTAAGCGTCTGCCTTCGGCTCAGGTCATGATCCCGGATCGAGTCCTACATTAGGCTCCTTGCTCAGCAGGGAGCCTGCTTCTTCCTCTGCCTTTCACTCCCCCTGCTTGTGCTTTCTCGCTCTCTCTCCCTATCTCTCTCTCTCTGAAAAATAAATAAAAAAATCTTTAAAAAAATAAAGAAGAGTTAATACCTATTTTTCTCGAACTATTGAAAAAAATAGAAGAGGAAGGAAACCTTCCAAATTCATTCTGAGGCCAGCATTACCCTGATACCAAAACCAGATAAAAACACTACCAAAAAAAGAGAAAATGACAGGCCAATATCTCCAATAAACATAGATGCAAAAAATCCTCAACAAAATATTAGCAAACTGAATCCAAAGATACATTGAAAAAATCTTGCGCCATGATCAAGTGGGATTTATTGCTCAATGCAAGGGTGGTTCAATATTCACAAAACACTTAACATGATACATCACATCAAGAGAAAAAAAATCGTATGCTCATTTCAATAGATGCAGAAAAAGCATTTAACAAATTAAAACACCCACTTATGATAAAAATCCTCAACAAACTGGGTTTGGAGGGAACATACCTCAACATAATAAAGGCCATATAAGAAGAACCCACAACTAACACCATACTCAAAAGTAAAAAACTGAAAGCTTGTTCCTTAAGGTCATGAACAAGACAAGGATGTCCACTCTCACCACTTTTATTCAACATAGTACTGGAAGTTCTAGCCACAGCAATCAGACAACAAAAAGAAATAAAAGGCATCCAAATCATTAAGGAAAATGTAAAACTTTCACTATTCACACATGACCTAATACTCTATATAGAAAACCCCTAAGACTTCACCAAAAAATTACTAAAATTGATAAATGAATTCACTTAAGTCTCAGGACAAAAAATCAATATCAGCAGAATGAGAAATTAAGAAAACCATCCCATTTGCAGCTGCACCAAAAATAATTAAATAGCTAGGAATAAAGTTAACCAAGGAGGTAAAAAGCCTGTATCCTGAAAACTATAAAACATTGATGAAAGAAATTGAAGAAGAAACAAACAAATGGAAATATTCCGTGCTCATGGATTGGAAGAACAAATATTGTTAAAATGTCTATACTACCCAAAGCAATCTACACATTTAAAACAATCCCTATCAAAATACCACCAACATTTTTCACAGAGCTAGAACAAAAAAATCCTAAAATTTGTATGGAACCATAAAAGACCCTAAATAGACAAAGCAAACTTGAAAAAGAAAAACAAAACTTGAAGTATCACAATTCCAGATTTCAATTTGGAAATTACTACAAATCTGTAGTAATCAAAACAATATGGTACTGGCACAAAAATAGATAAATAGATCAATAGAAAACCTAAAAACAAACCCACAATTATATGATCAATTAATTATTGACAAAGGAGGCAAGGCAGGGGGGAAAAGACTGTTTCTTCAACAAATGGTGTTGGGAAAACTGGACAGCTACATGCAGAAGCATGAAACTGGACCATTTTCTTACACCATACACAAAAATAAGCTCAAAATGGATTAAAGACCTAAATGAGAGGCCCAAAATCTAAAAATCCTTGAAGAGAGCACAGGTGGTAATTTCTCTGACATTAGCCATAACAACATTTTTCTAGATATGTCTCCTGAGGCAAGGGAAACAAAAGCAAAAAATAAACTGTTAGGACTATATCAAAATAAAAAGCTTCTGCACTTACGTTAAAAAAAAAAAAGAAGAAGATAGCAGGAGGGGAAGAATGAAGGGGGGGAAATCGGAGGGGGAGACGAAACCATGAGAGACGATGGATTCTGAAAAACAAACTGAGGGTTCTAGAGGGGAGGGGGGTGGGAGGATGGGTTAGCCTGGTGATGGGTATTAAAGAGGGCACGTTCTGCATGGAGCACTGGGTGTTATACACAAACAATGAGTCATGGAACACTACATCAAAAACTAATGATGTAATGTATGGTGATTAACATAACAATAATTTTTTTAAAAAGCTTCTGTACAGTGAAGGAAACAATAAACAAAATTCAAAGGCAACCTACAGGATTGGAGAAGATATTTGCAAATAACATATCTGATAAAGGGTTAGTATCCAAAATACTTAACTTATAAAACTCAACACCCGAAAAACAAATAATCCAATGAAATAAATGGGCACAAGACATGAATAGACATTTTTCCAAAGACATCCAGATGGCCAACAGACACATGAAAAGATGCTCATCAGGGAAATACAAATCAAAACCACAATGAGATATGACCTCACACCTGTCAGAATGGCTAAAATAAAAGTACAAGAAACAACAAGTGTTGGTGAGGATGTGGAGAAAAAGGAACTTTGTGCACTCTTGGTGGGAAATGCAAACTGGTACAGCCACTGTGGAAAATAATATGAAGGTTCCTCAAGAAATTAAAAATAGCACTACAATAGGATCGAGTAATTGCTTTACTGGGTATTTATCCAAAGAATAGAAAAACAATAATTCAAAAGAATATATATACACCCCTGTGTTTACTGCAGCATTATTTACAATAGCCAAATTATGAAAGCAGACCAAGTGTCCATCAATAAATGAACGGATAAAGAAGATGTGGTATATATATTTATATGAATATTATTCAGCCATAGTAAAGAATGAAATCTTGCCATTTTCAACAATATGGATGGATCTAGACAGTGTAATGCTTAGCAAAATAAGTCAGTCAGAGAAAGACAAATACCATACACTTTTAGTCATATGTGGAATTTAAGAAACAAAACAAATGAGCAAAGGAAAAAGAGAGAGAGAAGCAAACCAAGTAACAGACTCTTAATTATAGAGAACAAACTGATGGTTACCAGAGGGGAGGTAGGTGGGGGGATGGTTGAAACAGGTGAAGGGAATCTGAGTAATGTATAGAATTATTGAATCACTATATTGTATACCTGAAACTAATATAACAGTGTATGTTAACTATGCTGGAATTAAAATGAATTTTAAAATAAATAGATAAAAATAAAACAATAAAATAAATAAAAGTTTGTGCCCTTGAATAACAGAGATCTAAATTACATGAAGCAAAATATGTTAAAACTACAAAGATAAATAGGTAGTCCACAATTATCTTAGAAGATGCCAATACTCTTCTTTCAATAATTGATAGAATAAGTAGACAGAAAAGCAACTAAGATATTGTAGTCCTAAACAAAACTGTCAATCACCTTCACCTAACTTATATTTATAAAATAGTCCATCAAAAATTTTAAAAACTTACATTTTTTTAAGTACACATGAAACAGTCTCCAAAATAGACCATTTCCTGGACAATAAAACAATCTTCAAAATTTAAAAGAATTGAGGACATATAAAGTATGTTTTCTGACTATATCATAATTTAACTGGAAATTGATAATGGAAGATAACAGGAAAATCTCTAAACATTTTGAAATTAAGGAACATGCTCCTAAATAAGATGTGGGTCAAAGAGAAAGCCTCAGAGGAAAAATAGAAAATATTGTTAATTGAATGAAGGTGAAACAAAATATATCAATATTTGTGAGATGCAGCTAATGTAGTGTTAGAGAGAAATATATAGTATTAAATACATTTTATTTTTTAATTTTTTTATTTTTATTGTTATGTTAATTACCATACATTACATCATTAGTTCTTGATGTAGTGTTCCATGATTCATTGTTTGTGCATAACACCCAGTGCTCCATGCAGAACATGCCCTCTTTAATACCCATCACCAGGCTAACCCATCCTCCCACCCCCCTCCCCAAATACATATTTTAAAAAGAAAATATAGTCTCATATCAATGGTCTCAGTTTTAACCTTAAGAAAGAGAAAAAAGTGCAAATTAAGTTCAAAGCAATTTATTATTTCTGAGGAAAATAATAAGAAAGAGAACAGCACAACTCAATGAGATTAAGAACAGAAATGTGATAAAGAAAACTAATGAAACAGAATGTTTGTTCTTTGAAAAGATCAATAAATTGGTAAACCTTTACCCAAGATGACAAAGAAAAAAAAAATGAGAAGGCACAGTTTACTTAGATCACAAATGAAAGATGGGACATGATGGGGCACCTGGGTGGCTCAGTCAGTTGAGCATCTGGCTCTTGATTTCAGCTCAGGTCATGATCTCAGGGTTGTGGGATCAAGCCCTGAGTCAGGTTCCATGCTCAGCTGGGACTCTACTTGAGACTTTCTCTCTCCCTCTCCCTATGCCCCTCACCCCTCTCTCAAATAAATAAATAAATAAATCTTAACAAGAAAGATGGGGCATGACTATATACCCTATGGCATAAAAAGATAGAAAAGGGGGGATATTACAAACAGCTATACATCCATGAATAGAAAACTTTGAGGAAATGGTCCAGTTATTTGGAAGAAGCAGACTACTACATACCACTAAAAAAGATATAGATAACCTGGATAGTCCTATATTTTTTAAATGAAATTGAATTTGCCATTAAAAACCCTCCACCAAGGATACTCCAGTCCCAGATGCCTTTGTTGGCACATTACACCAAATATTTCAGAAAGAAATAATAGAAAGCCTCTATAAACTCTTATAGAAAATAGAAAATATGGGACAATTTTCCAACTAATTTTATGAGATCAGCATTACACTAATACCAAAACCATATGAAGACATTAACAGAAAACTACAGAGCAGTATCTCTTACAAATATAGACACAAAATCCTCAACATAAGATTAAGCAACCAAATCTAGTAATGTTTTAAAAGGATAATACATTACAAAGAGTGGAGTTTACCCTGGGAATGCAAGGTTTGTTCATAATTGGAAAAAATTAATATTATTCACCATGCCAACAGAATGAAGAAAAAAGTTGTGATCATCTTAATAGATGTTGAAAAAGCACTTGACAAAACTCAACATCCATTCATGGTAAAAAAATTCTCAGTAAAGTTGAAATAGAAGGAAACATCTTTAAACTGTACCCAAGCTGTAAGTTTTCAGAAGAGACTCCACTTCTCCTCAAAGGCATGACAGTCTCAGCCACAATATGGAGCTAACAAAATCAACAAGAGGAAAAACTAGCCTCTTCTATCTGAAAAGGCCTTGCAGAATTTTTTCTTTTTCTTTTTTTAAAGATTTTATTTATTTATTTGAGACAGAGAGAATGAGAGAGAGAGAGCACATGAGAGGGGTGAGGGTCAGAGGGAGAAGCAGGCTCCCTGCTGAGCAGGGAGCCCGATGCGGGACTCGATCCCGGGACTCCAGGATCATGACCTGAGCCGAAAGCAGTCGCTTAACCAACTGAGCCACCCAGGCGCCCACAGAAGTTTTTTTTTCAAACACAAAGAGCAGGGAAGATGCTGGTAGGACAACTTTGGGGCAGCAACTACACTTGAAGGCAAGGGTCCACATGGGCAGCCAGAACAAGTGGGGGAAACAAGTCAAGAACATTCTTTTGTTCTGGACCAAACCAAAATTAGCTGCCTTTTGAGTCACTCTGTAAAAAGGATAAAGCAACATACTCAAATGATGAATATGAAGCCACCAAAATCCAAAGAGGCCCACTAGGTATTGTCCCTGTTTCTTGGTTGTAGGAGGGCCCAATACAACAATTTATTCTTCACCTTGGAAGCTATAGCTCCACATGCCTCATTACATTACACAGAAATTTCACATAGAAAAACCCCTAAATTTTTATTAGATTTATTTCACACCTCTGACACATAAATATCTTATCAGTAAGTCTAGAGTGATGCTACCTCTCACTTACTACATACAACCAGCATAATGACATTAGTGTAATGGACTAGTGTGATATATTGTGGAAAGGAAAGTTAATCAAGATTCCTGTGAACTAAATTATGGCATAGGGGCTGATATTGATTTACCACTGAGGTAAGACTTTGAGAGTATATTGCTGGTCTTGGCAGCTGAAAGCCCACTGCCTCTGATGGGACTTCTGGACAGAAGTGGAGAAAAAGGCATTTGCCAGATACCAGGTACCAGGGTATGTGTTAATTTGCTCAAGCAACAAAACCACACCTAGTACAACAATTGCAATTGTGCTTAACACCTGGCTAATCTTACAATAATCCACTTTCATTCTCTGAGATCCATTTGTCTTCTGTCCAGTTCAAGTAAAAGAGCAGTACAGGGATATGGTGCAAATTACGAATTGTGTATTTTTCAAGTCCTTGATGGTGGCATTAATCTCTGCAATCCCTGCAGGGATGAAATACTGCTTTAGATTTACTCTATTCCTAGGTAAAGCCAGTTCTAATGGCTTCCATTTGGTCTTTCCTAGCATAATATTCCTCACTCCACAGACCAAGAAATCAATGTGAATATAAATATTCCAATTATGTACTTAGCAGCTGAGTATATATATACCAATTATAAATTCTGGACTGGGGGAAATAAACACAAGATGGGTTCAGGGACCCCCTGGGCCCATAGTCAAATGCAACTGAATTAAAACTTATTGATCATGTGACCTCATTAAGCTCCTACTCCACTAGAGGACCACAGTGTCTTTTTGGATCTCCTGGAATCAATGTTAGTTCAGAGCCAGTGTCCAGTAGTCCCTCAAAGGTCTGAATATTTTATTTTCGCCAATGTACACTTACCCTAGTAAAAGGTCCCACTGGGGAAGGCTGAAAGACTTACAGTATCAATTTCCAGTAGTTTATGTTGACCTTAAAAAAACAAAAGAGCAGCTATTTTACCAGCAAAATGACTTTATTCAGGAAAAGCAGAGGGCTTGCAATTCTGGACAAGGAAACTATGGCAAACCATAAGGAAATGCAGAGAATAGAGGAGAGGCACTTGCTTTTTTAGAGGAAAGGAGGAAGCTGTGAAGGGCTTCTGCAGGTTCTCACTGGCTGAGTTTGGCAGTTTTTCCTTGCATGGGCTGCTGTTGGGCCAAGAGAAATTCTTCCTTCCTCCTACTAGAGTCTAAACTAAGCTCTTCCTGTTGGAGAATGTGAGGTATATTTATTAGATAGTGGTGGCGTGTGTGAGAGCCACTCTTCCAGGGCTTTGCCATTTCATTTTAATGAATTTTCCTTTGTTTATTTTCACTTGTACAAGTGTCTTTCTCAAAGTGTCCAAGTTTTCACTTGATTCAAAGGGTTCTGGGTATATATAACATGACTCACATGTAGGAATTCATTCAGATAATATGATTCTGTATATATGACTTGAATTAGACTTGTTCCTTGACCTAGAAATTTTCTTCTTATACAGCTGAAGAAGAATTTAGTAGGCTTCTTTTTTTTTAATTTTTTTTATTTTATTATGTTATGTTAATCACCATACATTACATCATTAGTTTTTGATGTAGTGTTCCATGATTCATTGTTTGCGTATAACACCCAGTGTTCCATTCAGTACGTGCCCTCTTTAATACCCATCACCAGGATAACCCATCCCCCCACCCATCCCCCTCAGGAACCCTCAATTTGTTTCTCAGAGTCCATAGTCTCTCATGGTTTGTCTCCCCCTCTGATTTCCCCTTCATTTTTCCCTTCCTACTATCCTCATTTTTTTAAACATATAATGTTATTATTTGTTTAAGAGGTACAGGTCTGTGATTCATCAGTCTTACACAATTCACAGCACTCACCATAGCACATACCCTCCCCAATGTCTATCACCCAGCCACCCCATCCCTCCCACCCCTACCACTCCAGCAACCCTCAGTTTGTTTCCTGAGATTAAGAATTCCTCATATCAGTGAAATCATATGATACATATCTTTCTCTAATTGACTTCTTCCACTTAGCATAATACCCTCTAGTTCCATTCACGTCGTTGCAAATGGCAAGATTTCGGGTTTTCTGATGGCTGCATAATATTCCATTGTATATATATACACATCTTCTTTATCCATTCATCTGTCGATGGACATCTTGGCTCTTTCCATAGTTTGGCTATTGTGGACATTGCTGCTATAAACATTGGGGTGCACGTACCCCTTTGGATCCCTACATTTGTATCTTTGGGGTAAATACCCAGTAGTGCAATTCTGGGTCATATGGTAGCTCTACTTTCAACTTTTTGAGGAACCTCCATACTGTTTTCCAGAGTGGCTGCACCAGCTTGCATTCCCACCAACAGTATAAGAGGGTTCCCCTTTCTCCGTGTCCTCACCAACATCTGTCATTTCCTGACTTGTTAATTATAGCCATTCTGACTGGTGTGGGGTGGTATCTCATTGAGGTTTTGATTTGGATTTCCCTGATGCCAAGCGATGTTGAGCACTTTTTCATGTGTCTTTTGGCCATTTGGATGTCTTCTTTGGAAAAATGAATGTTCATCTATTCTGCCTATTTCTTGATTGGATTATTTGTTCTTTGGGTGTTGAGTTTCATAAGTTCTTTATAGATTTTGGATACTAGCCCTTTATCTGATATGTCATTTGTAAATATCTTCTCCCATTCTGTCGGTTGTCTTTTGGTTTTGTTGACTGTTTCTTTTGCTGTGCAAAAGCTTTTTATCTCGATGAAGTCCCAATAGTTCATTTTTGCCCTTGCTTCCCTTGCCTTTGGCAATGTTTCTAGGAAGAAGTTGCTGCGGCTGAGGTCGAAGAGGTTGCTGCCTGTGTTCTCCTTTAGGATTTTGATGGACTCCTGTCTCACATTGAGGTCTTTCAACCATTTGGAGTCTATTTTTGTGTGTGGTGTAAGGAAATGGTCCAGTTTCATTCTTCTGCATGTGGCTGTCCAATTTTCCCAACACCATCTGTTGAAGACACTGTCGTTTTTCCATTGGACGTTCATTCCTGCTTTGTTGAAGATTAGTTGACCATAGAGTTGAGGATTAAGATTATTTGTTCCATTTCTTTGAAAAAACTGGATGGTATTTTGATAGGGATTGCATAAAATGTGTAGATTGCTCTAGGTAGCATTGACATCTTCACGATATTTGTTCTTCCAATCCGTAAGCATGGAACATTTTTCCATTTCTTTGTGTCTTCCTCAATTTCTTTCATGAGTATTTTATAGTTTTCTGAATACAGATTCTTTGCCTCTTTGGTTAGATTTATACCTAGGTATCTTATGGTTTTGGGTGCAATTGTAAATGGGATTGACTTCTTAATTTCTCTTTCTTCTGTCTTGTTATTCATGTATAGAAATGCCACTCATTTCTGTGCATTGATTTTATATCCTGCACTTTACTGAATTCCTGTATGAGTTCTAGCAGTTTTGGGGTGGAGTCTTTTGGGTTTTCCACATAAAGCATCATATCATCTGCAAAGAGTGAGAGTTTGACTTCTTCTTTGCCAATTCAGATGCCTTTTATTTCTTTTTGTTGTCTGATTGCTGTGGCTGGGACTTCTAGTACTATGTTGAATAGCAGTGGTGATAGTGGACATCCCTGCCGTGTTCCTGGCCTTAGGGGGAAAGCTCTCAGTTTTTCCCCACTGAGAATGATATTCACTGTGGGTTTTTCATAGATGGCTTTTATGAGGTATGTATCCTCTATCCCTACACTGTGAAGAGTTTTAATCAAGAAAGGATGCTGTACTTTGTCAAATGCTTTTTCTGCAACTATTGAGAGGATCATATGGTTCTTGTTCTTTCTTTTTTTAATGTATTGTATCACATTGATTGATTTGTGGATATTGAAACAACCTTGCAGCCCAGGAATAAATCCCACTTGGTCATGGTGAATAATCCTTTTAATGTACTATTGGATCCTATTGGCTAGTATTTTGGTGAGAATTTTTGCATCCATGTTCATCAGGGATATTGGTCTGTAATTTTCCTTGTTGATGGGGTCTTTGTCTGGTTTTGAGATCAAGGTAATGCTGGCCTCATAAAATGAGTTTGGAAGTTTTCCTTCCATTTCTATATTTTGGAATGGTTTCAGAAGAATAGGTATTAATTCTTCTTTAAATGTTTGGTAGAATTCCCCTGGGAAGCCATCTGACCCTCGGCTCTTGTTTGTTGGGAGATTTTTGATAACTGCTTTAATTTCCTTAGTGGCTATGGGTCTGTTCATGTTTTCTATTTCTTCCGGGTTCAGTTTTGGTAGTTGATACATCTCTAGGAATGCCTCCATTTCTTCCAGGTTACCTAATTTGCTGGCTTATAGTTGCTCATAATATGTTCTTATAATTGTTTGTATTTCTTTGGTGTTGGTTGTGATCTCTCCTCTTTCATTCATGATTTTATTTATTTGGGCCCTTTCTCTTTTCTTTTTGATAAGTCTGGCCAGGGGTTTATCAATCTTATTAATTCTTTCAAAGAACCAGCCTAGTTTCGTTGATCTGTTCTACTGTTCTTTTGGTTTCTATTTCATTGATTTCTGTGCTGATCTTTACTATTTCTCTTCTTCTGCTGGATTTAAGCTTTATTTGCTGTTCTTTCTCCAGCTCCTTTAGGTGTAGGGTTAGGCTGTGTATTGAGACCTTTCTTGTTTCTTGAGAAAGGCTTGTATTGCTATATACTGTCCTCTTAGGACTGCCTTTGCTGCATCCAAAGATTTTGAATAGTTGTGTTTTCATTTTCATTTGTTTCCATGAATTTTAAAAAGTCTTCTTTAATTTCCTGGTTGACCCATTCATTCTTCAGTAGGATGCTCTTTAGCCTCCATGTATTTGAGTTCTTTCCGACTTTCCCCTTGTGATTGAGTTCTAGTTTCAAAGCATTGTGGTCCGAAAATATGCAGGGAATGATCCCAATCTTTTGGTACCGGTTGAGACCTGATTTGTGACCTAGGATGTGATCTATTCTGGAGAATGTTCCATGGGCACTAGAGAAGAATGTGTATTCTGTTGCTTTGGGATGGAATGTTCTGAATAGATCTGTGAAGTCCATTTGGTCCAGTGTGTCATTTAAAGTCTTTATTTCCAGGTGCCTGGGTGGCTCAGTCATTAAGCATCTGCCTTCGGCTCAGGTCATGATCCCAGGGTCCTGGGATCGAGCCCCACATCGGGCTCCCTGCTCGGCAGGAAGCCTGCTTCTCCCTCTCCCGCTCCCCCTGCTTGTGTTCCCTCTCTCGCTGTCTCTCTCTGTCAAATAAATAAATAAAATCTTTAAAAATAAATAAATAAATACTTTATTTCCTTGTTAATCTTTTGCTTATATGATCTGTCCATTTCAGTGATGGGGGTGTTAAATTCCCCTACTATTATTGTATTGTTCTCGATTTGTTTCTTTGATTTTGTTATTAATTGGCTTATATAATTGACTGCTCCCATGTTAGGGGCATAAATATTTACAATTGTTAGATCTTCTTGTTGGATAATCCCTTTAAGTATGATATAGTGTCCTTCCTCATCTCTTATTATAGTCTTTGGTTTAAAATCTAATTTGTCTGATATAAGGATTGCCAACCCAACTTTCTTTTGATGTCCATTAGCATGGTAAATGGTTTTCCACCCCCTCACTTTCAATCTGGAGGTGTCTTTGGGTCTAAACTGAGTCTCTTGTGGACAGCATATCGATGGGTCTGGTTTTTTTAATCCAATCTGATACCCTGTGTCTTTTGATTGGGGCATTTAGCCCATTTACATTCAGGGTAATTGTTGAAAGATATGATTTTAGTGTCATTGTATTGCCCATAAGGTAACTGCTACTGTATATTTTCTCTGTTCCTTTCTGGTCTATGTTACTTCTAGGCTCTCTCTATGCTTAGGGGACCCTTTTTGATATTTCTTGTAGGGCTGGTTTGGTGTTTGCATAGTTTTTGTTTGTCCTGGAAGCTTTATTTCTCCTTCTATTTTCAATGACAGCCTAGCTGGATATAGTATTCTTGGCTGCATATTTTTTTTCATTTAGTGCTCTGAATATATCATGCCAGTCCTTTCTGGCCTGCCAGGTCTCTGTGGATAGGTCTGTTGCCAATCTAATGTTCCTACCATTGTATGTTACAGACCTCTTGTCTCAATCTGCTTTCAGGATTTCTTCTTTGTTTCTGAGACTTCTGAGTTTTACTATTAGATGTCGGGGTGTTGACCTATTTTTATTGATTTTGAGGGGGGGTTCTCTGTGCCTCCTGGATTTTGATGCCTGTTTCCTTCCCCACATTAGGGAAGTTCTCTGCTATAATTTGCTCCAATATACCTTCTGCCCCTCTCTCTCTTTCTTCTTCTTCTGGGATCCCAGTTATTCTAATATTGTTTTGTCTCGTGGCATCACTTATCTCTCGAATTCTGCCCTTGTGATCCAGTAGTTGTTTATCTCTCTTTTTCTCAGCTTCTTTATTCTCCATCATTTGGCCTTCTATATCACTGATTCTCTCTTCTGCCTCATTTATCCTAGCAGTTAGGGCCTCCATTTTTTATTGCACCTCATTAATAACCTTTTTGATTTTGACTTGGTTAGATTTTAGTTCTTTTATTTCTCCAGAAAGGGTTTCTCTAATATCTTCCATGCTTTTTTTCAAGCCCAGCTAGTATCTTTATAATCATCATTCTGAAATCTAGTTCTGACATCATACTAATGTCCATATTGATTAAGTCCCTGGGAGTCGGTACTGCCTCGTGTTCTTTTTTTTTGAGGTGAGTTTTTCCATCTTGTCATTTTTTCCAGAGTAGAATAGATGAATGAGAGAACAAAATGCTAACAGGGTAATAATGACCCCAGAAAAATATACACTAAACAAATCAGAAGAGACATGAAACCAGGGGAAAAGAAAGGGAAAGCAAGAAAAAGAAAAAGAAGAAAAAGAAAGAAAAAGGAATATGATCAGGCTGGTGCATAGATCAGTGCCACACACTAGATTTTGGGTGTATTTTGGTCTGTTAGAAGAAACTGCCTCCCAAAATTTTAAAGAAAGAAAATCTTATATATGTACAAAAATAAGGGTAAATGCAATGAAGGGATGGAATATGACTGTAAAGATGAAAATTATAAAAGATTTTATAAAAGGATTGATAAGGGGCGCCTGGGTGGCTCAGTTGGTTAAGCGACTGCCTTCGGCTCAGGTCATGATCCTGGAGTCCCGGGATCGAGTCCCACATCGGGCTCCCTGCTCAGCGGGGGGTCTGCTTCCCCCTCTGCCCTCTTCCCTCTCGTGCTCTCATTCTCTCTCAAATAAATAAATAAAATCTTTAAAAAAAAAAAAAGGATTGATAAGAAGTTGGTTGAAAAAAGAAAGAAGAGAATTTTTTTTTTTTTTTAAGGGAGAGAATGTGATCAGGCAGGAGACTAGAACAAAGCCATACACTAGAGATTTAGGGTATATTTTGGTCTGTTAAAAGAAACTGTATCCCAAAATTTTAAAGAGAGAACGACTTATATATATACCAAAAATAAGGTTAACTACAATGAAGGGATAGAATATGACTCTAAAAATGAAAAATAAAAAAGATTTTTAAAAAAGGGATTGATAAGATGTTGGTTGAAAACGGGAAAAAGAAAAAGTTAAAAAAAAATAGAGAAAGAAAAAAAGAAAATTTAAAAAATTAACTTTGAAAGACTAAAGAATCAGGGGGGGGAAAGCCATGAATTCTATGTGCTGTATTCCCTCAGTGCTGTTCTACCGTTCTCATTGATGGGTAAACTTGGACTTGGCTGGCAGTTCTTGCTGATCTTCTGGGGGAGGGGCCTGTTGCCATTGTTGCCAAATGTCTTTGCCTGAAGCAGAATTGCACCGCCCCTGCTCGGGTTTGCTCTCCGGAGCTTTTTTTCGCTGAAAGGTTTCCATACAGCTTTGGAGGAGAAGAGTGAAAACGGCAGCCTCCCAATCTCCAGCCCGGAGGAGCGAGAACTTGGGGCCCCACTCCTCAGTGAGCCCCCAGAGAAAAGCATTCAATCACTCCCGTCTCCCTGGTCTCCGGCCACACTCCGTGCTCCCCCAGCCTGTGACCGAGCATTTCTATCTCTGGGACACGACCCCGTTTGGAGTCTCCAAATCCAGCAGATTCCTGCAGTGTGCTCTCCCACCACTTCTCCTGGGGGAGGAAGGGGCGTCTCCCCGGGTCTGCCGCTTCTTGGGTCCCTGCTGGACAAGCAGGGGCCCGACTGTGCCACGGATCACGGTTTATGGCAACCCCGAGCTGACAGCCCGCGCCTCGGCTCCGTCTCTGCAGCCGGCTTCCCCGCTCCAATACCTGGGAGCTCTGCCGCACTCAGGCACCCCTGGTCTTTCTGTGACCCCGAGGGTCCTGAGACCACACTGTCCCAGGGAGATTTCCACCCCCGCTTAGCCACTGGAGCGACATCCTTCAGCAAGCCAACTTCTAAAAGTTCCGATTTTGTGCTCTGCTGCTCTATCACTTGCCGGTATTGGCTGACGGAGGCCCCCTCCCCCGCCGTCTATCTTCCCGAATATCACCAAGGATTCACTTCTCTGCACGTCCTACCTTCCAGAAAGTGGTCGCTTTTCTGTTCAGAGAGTTGCTGCTATTCTTTTCTTCGATCTCCTGTTGAGTTCGTAGGTGTTCAGAATGGTTTGATCTCTATCTAGCTGAATTCCTGGGACCAGATAAAATTTAGGTCTCCTACTCCTCTGCCATCTTGCTCCTCCCTCAGGAGTCCCAGTTCTAGCTCCCCAATTGATATAGATCTAAACCTGATTTTAATGCAGCAGCTCCTCACCCCAGAGGCCCAGCAAGGAACCCCTGAAGGTCTGTGGCCCAAAGTTTGTGCCCCAGAAAGCAGTGCCTGAGGCCCAACCAGGAGCCAGAGGCTTCCTTATTAAAATAAAAACAGTATCAACAGGATCGAGCTAAACCCAGCCCCACTGGAATGCCACCAAACTCCATAAGGAAATAGCCATGTACTCTGCCACTGAGGTTAACTTGCCCCAAATCCTAGAAATGCCTCTGCCCCCGCTCAGTGGAGACAAGAGGGAATATGGTCAGTGCTCTCAAAATAAGAAAAGCAATGGTCTTCCTTTACCAATAGAGTGAGAAGGGAGTATAAGGAACGAGACAGACAATGGACAGTCACAGCCTCTTACCCCTATTTAAACACCCAAGTTCCATACGGGGCACAAACTGAAGTGCCTAGGGGACGGAGTTGTGTATAATAGTCCTAACAAAGAATATGCCTTTGACAAACATTTTGTTTTGTTTTGTTTTGTTTTAAGGTTTTATTTATTTATTTGACAGAGAGAGAGACAGTGAGAGAGGGAACACAAGCAGGGGGAGTGAAGAAGCAGGCTCCCCGCTGAGCAGGGAGCCCAATGCGGGGCTCGATCCCAGGACCCTGGGATCATGACCTGAGCCGAAGGCAGTCGCTTAACCAGCGCCGCCCAGGCGCCCTGACAAACATTTTTTTGAGATTTATAATTTTACTGACTCCTGGTCAGTAGCTAATGAGCTAATTACTTGGTCAGGATTTTGGCAAAATCGGGGCTAAAAAATACAAGCCAAGGCATTTGGGATACAGAGATGTGGGAAAAATCACCATGCTGGCTCCCACTCTGCCAATATGGGTGCATGATACACATGTAGCCAAACAAGACATGGAGGAGGCACACAAAGCCAAACCTAATGAACTAACCAAACCACTAAAGGAGGTAGGGCTCTAGAAAGAGGGGGAATCTCCAAACCTTTGGGAGGAGACGCCCTACCCCTTCTATGAGTGGACACATGAGAGGGTATTTGGGCATGATGTGATTATGAAAATGGATTGTTAATAGAGAAGTCTACCCAGCAGAGATACAAACCATTAAGGACTGTATCAGGTGCCAAAAATGTAAAGATTGGGCCCACCACATGGGAGAAAGATTTACAGAGGAGGGCCACATCAGAAATGGCAAATTGATTTCACTGAGCCTCTCTCTGAAGCAGTAGAAATTTGGCAATGGTGGATACTGACACAGGTCTTCTATTGGCTTACCCATGCAGGGTACCAACCTCCGCTAATGTTACTTAGGAGTTAACACAAGAGCCTTACAGCCTTCAGGAGTGCCACAGGTAATACAATCAGATCAAGGCTCCCACTTCACTGCAAAGCAATGCTATGATGGACATTACAAAATAAAATTGCTTTGGGTTTTTCACCTACCCCCATTGTCCCACAGCAGCAGATGTCATAGAAAAATATAATGATATTTTAAAACAAAGGCTATTAAGAGAACTTGTAAGACGGTGGTTCCCCAAGTAGTTAAAATGCTGCCCACAGTCCTGATTATATTAAATTCATAGGCCTATGGCATAACTGCACCATATTAAAATTCAAAACAAATGAAGAGACGACCAATAGAGATACTGTGGCCTCAGCTGGTGTACATATTCACACTGGACACAACACGATTACTAGTTTTTGCTGACATGGGAACCCTGACATTGCCTCCGACAGCAAAGAAACATTCACCTGGTACTTTCACCTTATCTTTCTCCTTCATAGAAAATCCAGAGCCTAGCCCCTTCTCTCTCCATCCCAAAGGGGACCTTCTGCAGACCACCAGCTATGGGACAA
>NW_023270164.1:15154469-15202017 GCF_011800145.1 Mirounga leonina
ATATGGACCACATCTTCTTTATCCATGCATCTGTTGAAGGGCATCTCGGCTCTTTCCACAGTTTGGCTATTGCGGACATTGCTGCTATGAACATTGGGGTGCCTATGGCTCTTCTTTTCACTACATCTGTGTCTTTGGGGTCAATACCCAGGAGTGCAATTGCTGGGTCATAGGGTAGCTCTATTTTTAATTTTTTGAGGCACCTCCACACTGTTTTCCAAAGTGGCTGTACCAACTTGCATTCCCACCAACAGTGTAAGAGGGTTCCCCTTTCTCCACAACCTCTCCAACATTTGTTGTTTCTTTCCCTGTCCATTTTTGCCATTCTAACTGGTGTAAGGTAGTATCTCAATGTGGTTTTGATTTGCATTTCCCTGATGGCTAATGATGATGAACATTTTTTCATGTGTCTGTTAACCATTTGTATGTCTTCTTTGGAGAAGTGTCTGTTCATGTCTTCTGCCCATTTTTTGACTTATTTGTTTTTTGGGTGTTGAGTTTGAGAAGTTCTTTATAGATCTTGGATACCAGCCCTTTATCTGTAGTGTCGTTTGCAAATATCTTCTCCCATTCTGTGGGGGGCCTCTTTGTTTTGTTGACTGTTTCCTTGGCTGTGCAGAAACTTTTTATCTTGATGAAGTCCCCAAAGTTCATTTTTGCTTTTGTTTCACTAGCTTTTGGAGATGTATCTTGAAAGAAGTTGCTGTGGCCAATGTCAAAGAGGTTACTGCCTGTGTTCTCCTGTAGGATTTTGATGGATTCCTGTCTCACATTGAGGTCTTTCATCCAAAGAGTCTTCTCACCACATTTCTATGTCACGACTGTATCCTTAGGGTATATTCGAAGAACGGGAAAGGAAAGCAGTATGCACGTTTCAAGAACAGGGCACTAGGAGGGGGTGCCTGGGTGGCTCAGTCAGTTAAGCCCCTGACTCTTGACTCAGCTCAGGTCTTGATCTCAGTGTCGTGAGTTCAAGCCCCGTGTCGGGCTCCACAGTGGGCATGGGAGCGAACTTTCAAAAACCAAAGTGAAAGAGGGGACCGGGTGGATGCACATATTTATTCATTTGTGTGTTCTATTCACACACCTAGAATTTAAACCCCGACCCATTTAAAATTATTTTCATATGTGCTATAAAAATAAGTAGATCCCCATAAGGGAAGTGAGGGACAAATAAAATACTCAGTGAGTGACAACATCAGAAAGGGAGAGAAACCATAAAAGACTGTTAACTATAAGAAACACACTGAGGGTTCCTGGAGGGGCAGTGGGTGGGGGGATGGGGTATCTGGGAGATGGGCATTAAGGAGGCACTTGATGTAATGAACACTGAGGATTATATGTAACTGTTGAATCACTAAAGTCTACTCTGAAACTAATAATACACTATATGTTAATTACTTGAATTTAAATAAATAAATAATAATTAGATTCAACCTCATGGTAACACGGAGTACAATACTTCTTACCGTCTTTTGATTCATACTTCTTATGGCCCTTTTTCTCTTTATGAAAACATTCCAATATTTTTTGTGATTCCACTTTTCTCTGTGAGGTTATTAAGTCTTTATTTCCTTACTCTTTTATTGACTGTTACACAGCTTACACTATGCAGCCCTGAGTTGATATAGTCTTAATAATTACTGACAGCAAATGCAAAGTATGAATTTTATAACTTCCCTTATACTGCTGGATTTGTGGAATACTTTAACTTCATTTCTCCCCTTGAACTTCTACCTTATATTTACATCATGTTAATTTTACATATACTTGAAACGCCATAAAATATTATTTTTTGGATTCTACAATGATGATGCAGTCAATATTCTTTTATATTTACTCACATAATGACCTTTCTTTGCTCCTCCTTATTTCCTATATTATTGTTTCACTTTGGAGTTCTATTTTTTTTCTGCCTGAAGAACTTTTAATATTATTTCTCTTAGTGCACACTTGCTGGTTTTGAATTTCATCAGTGTGTGTGTGTTTGTGAGGGAGAGAGAACTCTTTTAATTCATCTTCTTCAAGAATATTTTTACTGCTTATAGAATCCTACATTGACGCTTGATTTCTTAGACTGTGAAAGATACCATTTCATTTTCTCCTAGGTTTCATTATTCTGTGATATCGCTCACCTTTAAAGGTAAAGTATATTTTTTTACCTGCTTACTTTTAGGAATTTCTATTTACTTATCAGCACTCTTTAAATCTGATGCTGTGGGGGTGACTATATTTGTCATGATTTCTGGAGGGTCTACAGAGCTTGTGATATGTATGGTAGCCTTTCATCAGTTGTAAAAAATCTGGGCTATTGTTTGTTCACACATTGCTTCTTTCCTCTTGTTTTTCTCTCCTTGCCTGTCTTCACTTACACCTGTGTTAGACCTCTATCCTTACCTTTATTTCTCTCTGGCTTCATGTTGATATATATTCAGTTCCCTAATCCTGTTGTCTGCCTTGGTCCTGACCTTGCTTGTATGCAATCTTCTGCTAACCCGATAGAGTGGATTCTTAGTTTTAAAGGCTGGGTTTTCACCATTTGAAAATGTCCATTTGAATCATTTAAAGATAGTTTAGTTTTCTGTTGAAATTTTTCATCTTTCAGGATGAGAATCATATGCAGTGGTTCCTAGGAAGTACCATTGCTAAAAGTATAGGCAACATTTTTCTTTTACTGAAACCCATCCATTTAACATCTGGACAGGTGCATTTCTATTAATATTTATACTTAGTGGAACAATAAGAATTCTGTATATTAAGGAGTAGCAGTTTTGATAACACCCTATGCCTATTCAAAAATAACATGAAAAATCATGTGATGTGGACTGTAGCATGCAAAAACCTGGCACCCGATAAATTTCATATTATACAGTCTCTTGCATGACTCAGAGAGTAATAGAGGTTTAATAGCTGTTGGTTACATATTGATGAAGTATAGGTGTGTGTTAAATTGGGTGATATGCGTAAGTTCTCACTTTTGAAAGTACTAATCCGACTTTCATTATTCAGCACGTTGAGGAAATAAGAATTAGACGTAAGTTTTTATTTCGGGGATGTGCCAAAATTTATGAAAGAAGTGGAACTCTGCAAAACAAGATATGACTTTTGGTCTGGACAAAATGACAGAGACTCATTTCTTCTTGGTCTTCTCTATGAAGCAAACCTATAGATTTTGAAATCAATGCAAGAGGCAACCAAATGAAAACTCTGAAAGAATGAAATCTTGCCATTTGCGATGGCGTGGATGGAGCTAGACATTAATATGTAAGCCAAATAAGTCAGTCAGAGAAAGAAAAAGAGCATGTGATTTCACTCATGTGTGGAATATAAGAAACAAGAGATGAACATGGGGCGGGGGAAAGAAAGACAAACGAAGAAACAGACTCTTAAGTATACAGAAGAAACTGAGGGTTACTGGAGGGGAGGTGGATGGGGGAAATGTGTTAAATAGGGTATGGGGATTTAGGATGAGCACTGGGAATTGTACATATGTGATAAATCACTAAATCCTACACCTGAAAGTAATATTACAAGGTAGGTAAACAGTTAATATCCAAAACACATAAAGTACATATAAAACTAAACGCCCACAAAATAAAGAATCCAGTTAAAAAGTGGGCAGAAAGCATGAACACACATTTTTCCAAAGAAGACAGACAGGTGGCTAATAGACACATGAAAATATGCTCAACATCACTATCATCGGGGAAAAACAAATGAAAACTACAGTGAAATATCACCTCACACCTATCAAATGGCTAATGTCTCTGCCTTTAAAAGTTTTTTAAAAGATTTTGTCAGAGCGAAGGTGAGCACAACCAGGGGGAGTGGCAGGCAGAGGGAGAAGCTCACTCCCCGCTGAGTAAGGAGCCTGATGCTGAACAAGGAGCCCTATGCTGAGCTAGGAGCCTGATGCACGAATCTTTCCCAGGACCCTGGGATCATGACTTGAGCCAAAGGCACAGGCTTAACCAACTGAGCCACCCAGGCATCCCACCTTTAAAAGCAATTCTAGAAAGTTCAGAAGTTTTGCAGATCTCTCTTTTTTTGCCACGGGGCTTCTGACATGAGTTCTTTATCTTTCTCTCTATAAACTGTTCGAATTTCCTTTAGTGTTAGAGTTATATTTTTCTACAGCACTGTAAATTCAGTGTGCTAGTATATTAAGAATTGAAAAGTTTGTATTAACTGTCTCCCATGTGACGTCTGTGTGCCACATTTTGCAAAACCTTTCCTTCAAAAGAAGGATAAAACCCCTAAAGTCAAAACAACACAAAACAAAACAAAAAAACCCTTCACCTCGAACAATAAGAAATTACTATGTATTTTTATGTAAACATCAGATTACCAGTATCGTCATCATGTACACTGTCAGTTTTCCTGGCCAACATTTTCAGGAGTATTTACTTTGAGAAAGAGCAAGGCTTCTAACTTGGAACTAAATCCCAAAATCTACTGCTTATTAGAGTCAGACGTAAGTTTTGGGTACACTGTGACCCACCTTTTTGTGAGGATTAAATGAGGTTATAAATGTGTGGAACCCAAGAGGAGAAAGAAATGGCTAACATAAATAAGAGTTTTAATACTAACTCTTGTTTTTTAAAAAGCCCAATAAATGGACCTATGGTCATAACCGTAGACAAGTCGAGGTTGGCCAGCTATTCACAACATACAGCACAGATCAAAAGTACGCAGTTAACAGAGCCATGACCTTTAGCTTTCTGGCTATAGAAGATTCGTGAGAGGATAGAACCTGGAGCAGGTAGCTTTTGGAGTGACAGCATCATTAGAGGTGTCTTGCAGGGAAGACGGGCCCCTCACAAAATTTGACAGGATGGGAACCTGGAGGTGCCCCTTCAGTCACCTGCCATTTAGGGAGGGTCCGATTGCAAAAAAAGAGATGCGATCCAGACACAGCTGAACATGGGCAAGTCTAGTCCTACATTACTCACAGCCTTTCAGAGTCTTCAGGTCCAGAGAACAGAAAAAGAGGTTTTACATACCAACTCATTTTATGAAGCTAGTATGGCCTTGATTCCAACATCCAAGGCAGTATATAAAAGTGTATGCTAATGACACTCCTGAGGAGAGTCATAAACATTCTAAACAAATTATTAAGAAGTAGATTATTCAGAAAGATTATATATAATGACCATTCCCTCCCGGTAATGTATGGTTGGTTTAAACATAGGACAGTATGTTAAGTAATTCATCACATTCACAGATTAATGAAGGGAAAAATCCTACAATCATCTGAATAAATGTACTACACGTGTTTATTGGAAGTCAATATATTTTCAATACAAATATTCATGGTAAACGAGAATAAGAATGGAACTTCCTTTACTTCACAGTAAATAGACTAAAATGTTAAATATTATCTAATTTATCAGGAATAAGACAAGGCTGTCCATTGTGGCCAGTTCTTTTCAACATTGTACTGGGTGGGTCTGTCCAATGTTGTAAAATGAGGAAAAAGGGGGAAAGGTTTAAAATGGCAGAAACAAACTGTCAGCGTTCAAAGATGATGTAACTGTGCAGTTGAAACTCAAAAGGGATGTTGAAGTACACTTATTAAAGCATACGTAGCACGGTTGCTGGACAGAAATTCAATGTACAGATATATCTGTGTATATCAGCTCAATCAGACTATAACATTTCAAAAAATGACCTAATTTTGATAGCATCGACTACTTAGAATAAGTTTTCCTTTAAAGGTTTATTTATTAATGAGAGAGCGAGAGAGGGAGAGGGAGGGAGGGAGGGAGAGAGGGAGGGAACAGGAGCAGAGGAACAGAATCTTTCAAGTTGACTTCCCGAGGAGCATAGAGCCAGACTCAGGGTCCATCCCATGACCAATGAATTATGACCTGAGCTGAAACCAAGAGTCAGCTGCTGAAGGGACTGAGACCCAGGCGCCCCCTACTTGGGATAAGTTTAACACAGATTTCAAAAGATTCTTTGTGGAACGTCTGTAAAACTTTATTGAGAGAATTTCAACAGTGAAGTACCCCACATAAGAGTAGTTTGCATGTTTCAGCTTGTCCTTGTTTAAATCTGGGGTAGTCCTTCACCTGTAAGGTAGATGTAACCGTTAGAGATATTACTCAGCAGAATCATATGTCAAGTAAATTCATGGTACAGGAAGGACACTATAGTTTTCATTTTATAAGACAGAATTCCAAGCATATATTTTACCAATACTTTTTGAACACACCACACTTTCTATTGGTACAACAATACAAAAAGACAGTTCAGGTTCACAACACACAAAATGAAATGAGCCTATTAAAAGGTAGTTTTAAATGGAGAGCCAAAAGCGAATGCAGTTTTACAAAAACTCCAAACAACATGCAAAGAACTGAAAAACACAAAAATTTACATGTAAGTATCATTTAAAGGCCTCAACTTGAAATAGGATTGTGAATATATGATGCTGAAGGAATAATGCCGAGTTGGTTACTGCTGAGGTGATGGTAGTAGAGAAACGAGTACCACATGTAATTTATTCTTTGTTATGGTTAAGTGGAAACCTGTTTTTGTCAGCTAGTTTGTCCCTTACGTCATTGATTAAGTAGGGTAACCGTTTGCCTTAATGGTGTTTGCCTTAACGGCGTTCCAGTCTGTCGAATAGATTATATGGTCACACACTTCACACCTGTCAAATGGGTAAAATGAGCAAAGCAGGAAGCAAGAGATGTAGGTGAGGATGTGGAGAAAGGGGAACCCTCTTACGCTGTTGGTGGGAATGCAAACTGGGACAGTCACTGTGGAAAACAGTATAGAGGTTCCTAAAAAAGTTAAAAATAGAACGACCTTGTGACCCAGCAGTTACACTAGGAGGTTTTTACCCAAGGGACACAAAATTACAGACTGGAAGGGGTACAAACACCCCAATGTTTATAGCAGCATTTTCAACAATAGCCAAACTATGCAAAGAGCCCAAATGTCCACCGACTGATGAACGGATAAAGAAGAGGTGGGGCGTGTGCGCGCGCGCGCACGCGTGTGTGTGTATGCAGTGGAATAGGACTCAGCCATCAAAATGAATGAAATCTTGCCATTTGCAATGATGTGGAAGGACCCAGAGTATATTATGCTAACGGAAATAAGTCAGTCAGAGAAAAACAAATAACATGATTTCACTCATACGTAGAAGTTAAGAAACAAAACAGATGAACATGTGGGACAGAAAAAAAGAGAGAGGGAAGCAGACCGTGAGACTCTTCACTATAGAGAACAAACTGAGTGTTGATGGAGGAAGATGGGTCGGGGATGGGCTAAATGGGTGATGGGTGTTAAGGAGGGCACCGGTTGTGATGAGCACTGGGTATTATATGTAAGTGATGAATCCCTAAATTCTACTCCTGAAACCAGTATTACACTATGTGTTAACTACATAGAAGTTAAATAAACATTTGAAACCAAAAACAGGAATAGGGGTCCAGATCTCCATAGAGAAACACAAACAGCAACCATTGTGTTCTGTTGTTCTCGGTGGCAGTCACATCTCAATTCACATGTTAAAATTTGACCAAAGATGTTATCTGATCAAAAAAAGCATGCAAAATGGAACATCTCTGTATTCTATGTATCCAACAGAACCACAGAATACAAATAGCAGCTTTAAAAATGATTGTAATATATCAGAATTCAATTCAATATACAGATGAGTAAAGATGGGTTCAGAAGTTAAGGGATTGTCGGAAAATCGCACACGTTATATTAGAGCTGCTGGTAGAACCTACCTCAGTGCCTCAGCATATTTCATACAAACTGATATTCAATCCAAATGAATTTTGTGTTTGATAAAAGCAGAACTTACAGAAGGATGTGAATATTATTAGCTGTTCATGGAAGTATTTATACTCAAAAAAAATAAAATGGTTTCAGATTTTATGATTTAATAAGGCTTTGACCCAATTTGTTCCTATCTCTACTAGTGTATAAGTCAGGCCGTCAGGATGTTCCGGTTTGAACTACTTGGGGAAAGTATCTTCATATGTAAACTCTGTTAGAAATGTATCATTAAAGTTGTATCTGCATAAGTAAAAATATAATATTTGGGAAAAGACCCTCATACTTTGCACTGTCAATGGATAACATACCTGCTTCCGGCATTTTAAAGGGCTCTAAAAAGGGCATACTTGGCCCCTTGACATCAGGGTCATCTTCAGTTATACCCCCGGCCTTTGCCTGAGGCACCTCCTGGAGATCAGCTTCCAGGTCCAATCCTTAAAACACAAAGGTAATCGATTTAAGCAGTAATATGAAATATAAGTCAATAAAAGCCTATAGGCTAGGGTGATTAAAAAAAAAAATGGGATGGAAAAATGCATTTCACACCCTTGTTTTCCTGTAGTACGATTTGCTTTATTTCAAGTGACATTCTAAAGATAAAGCCCACTGCACTTCATTTCCTTTATATTACCATAGTGTTCTTACAATAGAGAGCATCAACTAGACCTGCAAAATCAAGTCTACACCACGCAGAAGATTTTATTGAAAAGTACAATGTAGTTTTCTGAAGGATAAGCTGAGTGTATTCGTGGGCCTCTAACAAACCCTATGCTAGTTGACACCCATTCCCTATTAGGGCAACCTGCAGGGTATTTTGTCAAATTTTACTAGTTAGATTTAAGTGCAAAGTCCCTCTATGTATAACTTAGGATAAAGGAGTCACGTATAGAGCAAAGTTCCAAAAGTAACAGCAAAACATTAGTGATTAACAGTCCAACATCTGTCTTGCAGGGAGACAGTAGGGACAAGTAGGGTGGAAAGAAATTAATGGACTTTGTCGTCAGTCGTATTGTGGAAACCTCTTAACAGCGAATTCCTAACACACTCCATGGCCTGAACGGTGTCAATAATTCACTACAAGTACTTGATGAAAATGCTAAATTTGGAAGACATTCCTTTCTTGTTTCATGATCGTTTTAAGATACTTTAGATTTTCCTAATCGTAAAAGTACTTAAACATCTTTTAAAGCCGCTTAAAAATCATATTAACATAGTGACCCTAATGCCAGTTTCCCGAATTATGCAGCTCTTCCGAAACGTACCGTATCAAATGATTAATCAGACAGTGGCTATCATTCACTGAGCTCTTTTCTGGAGTCTCTCTCCTGCTCCACTGAACTGGACTGACTCCTGTGCCAGTAATAAGCTACTCTACAGTACAGACACATTTGACTACTAAGCATTCCATACAAAACCATTCACTTGTTTGTACAACAACACAAACCTCTTTAAAAACTCTTACTTTAAGTAATCTCTACACTCAGTATGGGCCTTGAACTCTCGACCCCGACGCCGAGAGTCACATGCTCTACCGACTGAGCCAGCCAGCTTCCCCAAGAATGCAAACTTTGTACTGAGATGTGAAGTGTATCTCCATGTGTCAAGCAGTCTTTGGCAAGCCACAATCCCTGAGCCTTAGTTTTCTCATTTATAAAATGGGGCTCCCATCCCTATGCAAATCGGCTTTATTCCTCATGTTACAGGATATGCTGACTCGGCACTCTGCCTATGCTGTTGAATAGTGCTTACGCTTTTGATATTTTGAAATGAGTGAAAAGGCCACACAAAAATGTTCTAAGAACAAATTAAACTAGTGAAACGATGTATAGTTTTGTAGTTAAACATTCTCCTCTTATTTAGAAAAGACAGCATTTTCAAGCACACCAATTCATTCTCGAGGAAAAAGGGGAAATTCATTACGGTGAAGGACTACATGAAGCTGCACACCATACACTCTTCACATTTTCAACCCATTTTTGGGAAATGACTGAAAGTCTCTTCCAATGTTTTCTTTCCTCCTGTAACGGTTTGTCCTAACTATGCATGATGCACACATACACCCCCTGCCCCCATAGTCATTCTCCTTCCCTTTCCCTTCACCTTGAGCCACAGGTCCTCCTTCAACTTCCTTCCCTTGATCAGGTAGAGTATCTTGACTCTCAGGGGGTGCGTCCTTTTGTTTCAGTTGCTCACCACCGGGCTGCTGCTCCTAGGGGGGGGGGGGGGGGGGGCAAATAAAAAGTTGTGTTGTTAATACATGCTAACAGTACAAATATACATTATACATTTTGAGATCAAATAATGAATAAGCATAAAGACACTCCCACATCAGGATTCTATGCGCTTATTCTTAAAAGTGACTCTCCCCACAGAGCAGCTACTCCAACAAAAGGTAGCCACAAGCACTTTGGAGTCTACTGTAAACTATGCTGGGATGGATATGCACAATCTGTCGTTAATAAGCATGACAAAGAAGCCATAGGGTGTATTTCCACAGGCAACAGAAAGTTGGAATGGAAGTTGATATGGAATCCTTCTGGTTCAATGTTTCCCTCCCTTTATCAGCAGAGAAGCTTTTATCACTGTATCTCTATGTCTGCAGCTCAACAAAATTTTCAGAGCAATAAATGGACGGTCATCGAAAACATCCAATATGGAAGTACTCACACCCACGTGCTGGTTAGACCCTGGATCATCTTTTCTTTGTTTGGATCTGGATCTGGATCTGACTCGGCCACTCATAGTTCATCCTGAAAGTAGAATATTGGTATTTGGAAAATGTACTCTAATGGAGAGGTATCCCACGTCCAAGGCCAAAGGTTTGACTTTTTTTTTTTTACTTTGAAAACACTTTGAGAGCCAACCTAGCATCAGTAGAGTGTACAAGCTGTGGTCACACCAAATACACGGGCTGCAAGATCATTTACATCAGCCAGGCTGGCCGTGAAATCGCCTTACGGGCAGGCTAAAACACGAGGCTTAGTCTCACAGCTGGATTCCCCACTACAAAGGCATTTGAGAAAACAGTGCTGGACATTTAAACCTGAGTCACTACTGCTTTGGGTCACATTCCCATCCACTAGGCTCATTTTACCGCCTTCAATAACGTTTGGCTGGAACGCAGAGAAAGAAACTATCCTCTGCATACGGCCTCCGGCTGCGTTGGCACTCCAAGGGCTCAGGCGTGTAGTCGCGAACCAGACCCACGGGCCGGCTCCTGCCTCGACACTGCACAGTGCACGACAAATCTCGCGGACCCAGTCACAAGCCCCCAGCGTTCCCCGCTACCTGGCCTTTTCTGTACCGCCTGGTCTGCTCCCTGCCCCGGGTCCCACAGAGGATCCTGGCCTCCGCGCTCTGCTGGCAGTTGCAGGTGCTCCAGGACTCCGATATCTCAACTAGCCGCCCCGGCCCCGCCAGGCCTCGGCCCGTCTTCACCTCCCCTCCTCGACCCACCATCCTCACTTGCCCGGGCCCCACCACGAGGACGAGCGCCACGGCGGCCGCGACGCCTGCGAGGAGAAGGGCGCTAGCTCCTCGGCACTTCCACCTAGGACGCCACAGATCTACTGTCCCCACCTGCCCGCGGCCCACTGCCTCCCTCCCCATCCTCGCTCACACTTAAACTCCTGGAAGGACTGATCTGGGGACCTACCAGTTGAATTCAGCTAGCGAGAAAGCTCACGGCAGAGAGAACACGCCGCCTGGATGAAGCTCAGCTCGGCTCCCAGAACATGCGCAGCAATGCGCATGCCCAGCAGCAGTGGCTCACAGCAAGGAGCATGCGCACTGTTGGCTCACAGCAATGAGCATGCGCACAGCGTTGGGTGCGTGCAGGGTGGGTTGAGGTTTTCCCGCCTGTGCTGCTGCAGAGACTCGCAGCCACGCCGATCAGCCGAGGAGAAGAAAAGGGGCTTGAACAGTCTGTTGTCCACCCCACCCAATCTCTCCTATGGAGCCAGGTACTTTGGACAGAGAGCCGCAAATCACCATTAGGGCCCAATGTTTATCAGAAAGATAACTGTGACAAAAATAGATATTAATTATTTTTTAATACCTATTTTATACGTTTTGATTATTCATTTCCTTTTATGCTCTGGATTTTCTGTCATACTTGAATGTATTTGCTCCCCTTGAAAACACATTAATAACTTTTTGCTTTTTTGCTGTGTAACTGCACATTTAAATCACTGGATTGGTTACTAATTTTTTGTATGTATCTGCAATCATTCAGTCAGTGTTTGGTTCAGAAAGTTCTGTAGATATTGGTCTTGAGATTTAAGCCCAGTCCACTGTCACGTTGGTGTTCAGTAATGGTGACTATGCTGCTCATATATTATACTTCCCAAATATCATGCAAACAACTTGATAAGCAAAGTTGACTTTATTGAACAATGCTGTCAGGGAAAGTACTACCTGGACAGAGCCTTAGCAGATTATTGGAGGTGGCAGAGCAGGAGAGATATTTATTCAGATTTCGAAGTTGGTGTAGAACAGGTCATTCAATGTTGGGGGAGGGTGTGATTAAGATTGGGTGGAAAGAGTGTTAGAACGGTTTAGGTTTGGTGGATACAGCAAGGCAAGAACATTAAGACAAAGTTTCAAAGCTTCTTGTGGTTGAAAAATGTCATTTTGCACTTTTTATTGAAGCGTTGATGGATCTTCAGGTAGTTCCTGCAATGGACAATAAAGTTATTTTTCAACTTTTATCTTCCTAGGCAACAGATTCTTGTGATAGCAAAGTTATGTTGATGAAGCCCACAGAATCATAAACTCTCATTGATGTAGCTAGTAAGTTGTGTGTGTGATTTCTCTTATTATTTGTTTCTACGTAACTTATCAGTTGAGTGTTTCAGGTAGTATATGGAAATGAAGGAAAGGAAGAATACCCTGATGAGCAAGTAGTTTTTGTAATTAAATTAGAATATATTTTTAAGCTGACTCATATATTCCATTCAACTAGGCCTAACTTAAAGAAATACCTTGAATTCTGAAAGGGAGGGGTGTGTGTGTGTGTATGTTTGTAAAAACAGTTTGGAAAGGAGTTGTGGTTCTTCTTTTTTAAAGGAGAGCAGTCACAATTCCCAGTCTTTCATTTAGTCTATCATATATATATATATATATATATTTTTTTTTCCCCCCCCCCAGCAAAGACACTATCATTACTACCAAATTTTACTTTCTTACCATCCTAATCACTATTCCTAGTGCAGTGCACTCAGGAAGTAACAAAAAATACTGGGAGATAGTTACTTTTTCTCCTCACACCTAACTAGCATATGGCAAAATTCATTTCATCCAATGCCTGGATGGCTTATGGGTCATGAGAACCTGGGCTTTGTTGATTTCTAAATTGTTCCCTTCCAACTTCAAGGGGCAGACTTCAACCTGATGCCAATATTTAACTTCCTGTATTGCTCCTGTGGACTTTAAGCCCTGGCCAACTCAATGAATTTATATGTCCATATTTGAATTTGGATGAAAGGAAGTTGTGAGGTAGCTCTTGTGATACACTGGATGCCACAGAAAGTATAGAAGACATTGTGGAGATAAGAAAAATTGCCTGATAGGTGACCCAGGAACTTTCTCTGGCTGCTAAGCAAGGAGCTAACGCCGAGACTGACAGCAGGCCCTCTTTCTGCAGGACAGCTGCAACTTCCCACAAGAGCAGAGGCTTCCTTTCATCCAACCAAGAGAATCTAAGAACGAGCTTAAAATCCTACAGGACTGAGGGGCAGTGTTCACAGACTCTGGGCAGTGGCATTTCCCAGAGGCCCCTAAAGTGCTGACATCTAAGTTTAACCTGCTTGGTGCTTAAGGTCAAATTTATTCCCCACTATGTGCAATGCAAACCACACACTTGCCTCATAAAATGGGAGCACAGTAGGGAAATGGGGTCCCTTAGCTACAACCCAACAATGTATGGCATTCAGCTGCACCCCAGCCCAAGCCCAGCTCTCCGCAGGATGCCAGCAGTATAAGAAGTCATATGCACCTGCTGACTCTTTTGCTTGTGAGTGCCCATCTTTACCAACTGACACTTACATTTGCAAAACACTGTTATCTGAATTGTTTTAAAGTTTTATTTTAATCCCAGTTAGTTAACTTACAGTGTTTTATTAGTTTCAGGTGTACAATATAGTGATTCAACCATTTCATACATCACCCGCTGTTCATCATGACAAGTGCACTCCTTAAACCCCGTATCTGAATTCTAATGTGAAACTTTGCAGATGGAGCTTATATTCCATCAGCAACTATACATTTGTGTAGCCCTGTGGCTCATATCAAAGATGTCCCTTGTGTCTGACAACACTGAATTCCATGAGGACAAAATGGAGGTTCTCACATGTATTTGCATGTACTTCTATAACAGCATTTATTGGTCATTGGGAATTTTCCAGTAAACGGGCTAGTGTTTTCCACACTGTGATTTGTAATTGATAGTGGGTCATGAGATTAATGTTGTCAGTCATAAGCAGCATTTAAAGAAATGAGGTAAAATAAAACAGAAAATACCAGAGTGGCCTGCATATATATATATATATATATATATGCAATATACCCGTAGACCACACATACACACACACATTTCTGTGCCTACTGAATTATATCAATATGCATATTGTTCATGCACTGGGATACAAAAGTTTGAAGGTCTCTACTTTAGAGGATATCAGACAAATGCCTAGAGGCCCTTTCTTCAGACATACATGAGGATGATGGGTTAAGACCTGCTCAGAATAAATTAACTGTTTTCAGTAGCTTTCTATATAATGCTGGAAATTGCCAGTGTAGTTTAAGTTGGTTCAGATTTACTATAGGCATTTGACCCTAAGCAAACTCTCTTGTGGAATCCTGAGGTTATGAGAAGAAAGAGTGATGAGTGGTGAGGGTTTCTGATTCATTATCTCTGTCATTGCCCAATTTTCTGTTGTCTCTTTCTACAGCAGTGGGGTGTGTTCATGGGTGTGCTTCTGCTCTTGTCTGATGCTGCCTTGATCCATTCTCTTTTTTCCCTGCCTCTTTGTTACACTATAATGTACTTCATTGGACATCCAGTGATGGTGTCATTTATGTTGTTCAGTGTTGAGTAGAGACACCAGCAAAAGCACCCACCCAAGACTGTCCCTGGGGTGTGACTCCAGATGGGGTTCTGATTGACTGAATTCCCTTGGTGCCTACCCATTTTCTGATTCTGGTTCTCTATATTTTCTGCGGATTCTGTGAGCTACTCAATTTTTCTTCCAATAAATTTGTTTTCTGCAAAGCTAATGTTGGCTGCAGCCAAGGACCTGAACTGCTTCAGACTTTAGTACAATGCGTGAGAAGTAGGTAACTGACATTTATAGACATGGTGTGGGTGCAGTGGGGAGTCTGGGCTTGATTATGTGGCCTAACTGGGATTGAAAGCAGTAAAAATCCAGTCAGTATTTAGGGATGAGAATTTTTCAGCCAGTGAGAGCAGTGTTTAAACAGTTTATTAAATAATCTCCTAATATACCAAACTCATGACAGTCCTATTACCTCTGGGGAGAGAAGGGATGAGGTAAGTAATTCACCTGGGGATGTTGTTAATAGGGACTTTTAAACTAAAAGAGCCATTTCTTATAAAAAGACTCTAAGCAAAAATGACAAGACGTTAGCTAATTGTAGAAGAAAAGTCAGTAGTCCATGGAATGAGGTTCCTTTTGAAGGCAGGGAGAGGGGGACTAAGTCGTTGCTGCTGGATAAGAGTAGTAGGAAGGGCCTGAAAATTTGAAGGACTGAAGTATAGACAGTTTAATGAAAAATAACCATTGTAAATCTTTAAGCGATCAGCTCAGGATCCACCTGGAAACCTCCATAATCATGCTCCAAGTTTCTCTTTCAGCTGCAGGGCTGAGGTAATTGAACAAGTTGCAAGTTTGGCACTTGTAGGTTCCCAACTTACAATGGTGAGTTGAATTCACAACGTCACTAGCTTTTTTATGTTGATGTTAAGGTAAGCAGTGAATTCACATCTGGCTGTAGAGACCATTTTTATTGCAAATCTTACATTTGCTAATAATCTTATCATTTTCCTTTCCATCACATAAGTTTAAAGCTTCTCATGATTGGGTTTGTTTCTTGTGTTGATAACCAATTTAATTCCAAAACTTGGTTTTTGAAACTTCCTAACTCTTATTTTTAAAATATTTTATTTATTTGACAGAGAGAGAGAGAGAGACAGCCAGAGAGGGAACACAAGCAGGGGGAGTGGGAGAAGCAGGCTTCCCACAGAGCAGGGCCCAACGCGGGGCTTGATCCCAGGACCCCGGGATCATGACCTGAGCCGAGGTCAGACGCTTAACAACTGAGCCACCCAGGTGCCCCCAAAACTTCCTAACTCTTACTAGGAGAAATCTCATTATGATAAGAAAGTAGCTGCAGAAGGACAGAAACTAGTTTAATTCATAAACTGTCCATGTACTGGCAATTTTAAACAAAGGATTCTGAAAGACACCTGGACTTCAGAGATAGTAGGCAGAACCTGAGAAATTCACTTTTTACTCAAAAAAGATCTGTAATTCTGATTGGCTGCCCTTCATAATAATTTTGTGCTCTGTTAGTTCCGCTGAAGTCAATACCTCTCTTTTCTTTAAGGTGCACACTTGGGAGTTTTCTCCTTCAACCATAAGAGGAACATTGACTCTCGTGCTTACCTGCTTGGAGGTAAACAAAACAAAACAAAACAAAAACAGCCCATGAGTTTGTTGAAGTGCTTATTTAAACCACGTTTGTGAATCAATGTCTCATTTAAATTATCAGGGTTGTATTATTGGAGGCTTTAGAAGATTCAAGTCCCTCCAACCCCAAACCCAAAGGAACCTTCCCTGGCAGACTGAACAGCCTCTCTTCCCTTGTCTCATGAGGTTATTTTCGTATCGGTTGAGGATGCTGATGCATCCCCCTTGCAAGGAAATCTCAATTCTCCTCATGTCTTGACATTTCCTATTATTTCCAAACATATAACTATAGTGGATCCCACTCAGAGGAAATATGGTTATAAGGTTATATCCTGTAGTAGAGTGTTACATAAAAAAAGAACTAAAGGTATTTGCTAATTTGTATCTCATTGTCTGGATAACCTACTTGGGAAAGGATTCTGAAGAGTCTTTCCCAAAGAGGAAAAACGTGATTTAGATCAGGAGAATATTATCAATATGAGTGTTCTCACTCACTGATTAAAAGAGGTTCTAAATTCAATATAGTATGTCACCCAGCTGATTATATTGGACTCCTTACATCCTCATAGAGTTTGGAATATATCCTGCCTGGTCTGCACTTGGTTTTTCTTTCATTGCCTGTCATACTCCTCAACACACCATCAACTGTGACCTTACCGAATGTTTTATATAATGTAATAGTATCTTGTTTGATATTAGTTCTGAGCAAGAAAATTGTTTTATAGACCACATGGAATTACTGATCTGGTTTTACCATATACCTTATTATCCAAAAGCAGCTGACTTTCTAGAATATTGGAATAATTTACCAAAGTCCCAGTGGTAGCATCTTATTAGCAACCGAGGGTTTTCTCCCTCTTGCATGGAATATAGTTACAGAACTATAGTTATTTTTGTGTTGTTTAGGCTCCATTGTTAGGCTCCATGGTTCAGTCTCTGTTCTTAGTCGCCTATGCTGCTCCCCTCTGATTCTTTGGGCTATTTTCTCTTTCACCCTCCTTCCACCTCACCCCAGTCCCATATGATGTGCTGCTGTTGTTGGTTGCCTAGTGTTTACACCAACCCAGGGATCTTTGCTTCGCCCCTTTTAGATCTGTTCAGTTTTGTTGTTGACTGTGCCAGTACGGGGTGCATAGTTCTCTAATACTCTTGCAAAAGGAGAACTGACTTAGAGAAACTCTGAGAAGCAAGTGTGGCTGCATTGCCTTCCAAGTCAAATGATCACAAGAATGGATTTGTAGGTGTCAGTGGTGATACTTTGGAATTTAGTGCTTAGCTGTATGCAAAGGGGGAGCAAAAGACCAACAGCAGAACACTGGAGTCCTCTATCAGGGAGCCTCCTCGGTGGCATAGAGCTGGAAGGCTTTGCCCGCAAAGACACAGAGAAGGAATCTGAGGAGCCAGCTTGGACCAGGGGCCCTCAGGTGAGGGAAGGCAAGAGCATAAATCCCAAGTCTCTGTCCCCCACAAATTTGGAGGGAAAGGCTGCCTTAGCTTCCCCATCCTTTTCCTCATGGAAGGTCAAAATAGGGCAAATTTCTTGCCCAGAAAGGAGCCCCTTATCCCTCCACTCCAAAATTGGCTTTCCTTTGAAGAAGAATTCAGAAGGTGGTAAGAACTGTCAAGCCTAGAGCATGGTTGGAGTCTTCTAAGATGGTGGGAATGATGGGCGCCTGGGTGGCTCTGTCGGTTAATCATCCGCCTTCGGCTCAGGACATGATCCCAGGGCCCTGGGATGGAGTCCCACATTGGGCTCCCTGCTCAGCGGGGAGTCTGCTTCTCCTTCTCCCTCTGCCCCTCCCCCCTGCTCGTTCTCTCCCCCTCTCTCTCTCTCAAATAAGTAAATAAAATCTTTAAAAAAAATAAAATAAAATGGCGAGAATGTGGAATCCACTGTGCGTGTGCCTATACCTAGCCCAGGCTTCCTGGAGGAAGGACTGAAGAATGTTAAGAATGTTACCACCTGGGGGAAGGGTTTGTTGGATCACAGTTGTTGGGAAGCCAAAGCCCAAGAGAGTAATGTCTCCAAATATCCCTTGACTGCTAGGGCTCATTAGCCCCCACAGAGCAGAGAGGAAAAATCCATGCTGTGGCAGCCTTGTCAGCTTCTACAACCTCTTCATTGGAGAGCCATTTGAAATAGAATAAATTGGCAAGAGTTTTTACTTCACCTTTTGCCTTACTGGAGTAGTGCCAGGGATGAGATCATTGAGAAGTTATCATCTACAACCGGGGATCAATTTTAAAGATATCTGCTTCATTTTATTCCTTTTTTAAAAAAGATTTATTTATCTATTTGAGAGAGAGAGAGAGAAGGGGCAGAGGAGAGAATCTTCAAGCCGACTCCCTGCTGAGCAAGGAGCCCAATGCAGGGCTCAGTCTCACAACCCATGAGATCATGACCTGAGTTGAAACCGAGAGTTGGATGCTTAAATGACTGAGCCACCCAGGCGCCCCCATTTTAATCTTTAAAGTCAAGTTTAATTTTTGTTTTCTTTTCTACACATTTTATTTAAAATTATTGTTATCCCCTTTCCAACAGTGTTCCACTATTCATCAGGCTGTGGTGATAGCAATGCACAATACAATGATACCTAGATAGATGAAAGAACTCTTTATTACATTAAGCTCCGAAAGAGAAAAGGCTGCTACACAGGGGATTGCTCCCAGAAAAAAAGGTAAGAGCAAGCTGGAACTGTAGAAAGCAGCTTATATATGGCAAGGAGAGTGGGGTTAGTTAAGTTTCACGGGTTTCCTGTGGATTGGGTATTTTAAATAATTCTGTGGGCCCACGGAAGAAGGGGATGTCTCTGGATATTTGGCATCTGACAGTAAGTGTTGTAATTCAGGAGTGTTAGAGCCAGATAAAGGAAGGGGTTGGACTTAGCAAACTGTCCTTGAAGGGGAATTGAGAATTTTTAGCCATGATCTCTTAACTGAGACAAAATAGAACTTGTGAAATATATTACAAACAGGTAGGGAAGCAATTAAAACCTTTCCCTTGCCTTGTTTCACTTTTATTTGTTGAACATTATTAATGTTTTTATATATATATTTGCATCTTTTTTCAAAATGTCAATCTGTGGATAATACCATATGTGAAGGCTATGGGTGGGTCAATAAGGGATAGGAAATCAAGTGATAAGAGCCACAGTAGGGGATTTAACTGTTAATTACAATTGCCAAAGCAATGTGCCACAAGAAATGACTTTGTAAAGGAGTCAGTCTGTTTCTTTTTCAGTTCATGTAAAATATATTTTGTGAAACCAGGCTCATTTATGGCATAAAACACTACTTATCTTGCCCAAAAAGGAAAGAAAAGAAATCCAGTAACCTGGTTTAAAAAAAGAAAGTTATTGAATTAGGTGATTTAAACAATAGCAACTTTTCATTTATGTTATGTTACCAGTAGCACAGATCGCAAAGATTTTCTCCTATGTTTCCTTTTCTTTTTATGGTTCTGTGTCCTACACTTAGATTTATGATCCACTTTGAGTTCTGTATATCTATATAGATATAGATATATATAGATATGGTGCAAGGTATAAATCAAAGCTTTTTTTTTTTTTTTTTTCGTTTATGGCTATCCAACCATTCTATAGCCATTTGTTCAGAAAACTACTTTCTCCACTGCATTGCTTTTGCACTGTTGTCACAAATCAGTTTTCCATATATCTTTGGGCCTATTCTGGTCTCTGTTATGTTCCATTGATCTATCTGTCTATCACGGTGCTAGCACAGCAATGTCTTGATTATTGTTGTTTTGAAATCAGGTAGGATTAGTCCTCCAACATTATTCTACATTTCTGAAATTGTTTTGAGTGTTCTAGGTCCTTTGCATTGCATATGAATTTTTTAATCAGCATGTAAATTTCTATAAAACATTTATAGGGATTTTGATAGAGATTTCACTGAATAGATGAATTTGGGAAGAGTTGATCTCTTTAAAAGATTGAGTCTTCTGACTCATGAACACAGTATGGCTTTACGTTTTATTTAGGTCTGCTTTAATTCCTCTCACTGATGTTTTGTTGTTTTCAGTATGTAGGTAGTGCACTTCTTTTGCCAGATACATTCTTGAGATGTTCACATTCTTTGATGCTATTGGTACATGACATTTAAAAAATTCTATTCACCATATTTATATCTAGGTACCCACAGAAGGTATCTTTTTATCATTTAATTGTCCTGAGATTATTTAAAATTTTATAAAATAGAGTTTAGAAAGTATTTTAGAAATGTATTCTCAGACTATCTCTTTTGTTAAAATTGAATCATAGGGGCACCTGGGTGGCTCAGTCGGTTAAGCGTCTGCCTTTAGCCCAGGTCATGATCTCAGCGTCCTGGGATCGAGCCCCACATCAGGCTCCCTGCTCAGCGGAAAGCCTGCTTCTCCCTCTGCCTCTGCCTGCCGTTCTGCCTACTTGTGCTCTCTCTCTATCTCTCTGTCAAATGAATAAATAAAATCTTTAAAAAACCCCGTAATCTAAATGGTCAAAACTATCAACATTAGTTTGGTAATAATATTTCTGTATTATCCTTCTGGTATCTGTACACACACTAGTGATATCCCTCTCTTATTCCTGATATTGAAATTTGTATATTCGGTCTCCTTTCCTGATCAGTCTATCTAGAGATTTATGAGTTTATTGAGTTAAACACATCTGCTTTTGGTTTCACTGATTTTTTTTTATTGTTTTCATTTTGTAGTTCATTGATTTCTGCTTTTATCTTTATTTTTTTCTTTTATTTACTTTGGATTTAATTTGCTTTTCTTATCCTAGTTTAAGGTGGAAATATTTAGTTATTGCTATGAGAACTTTTTAATGCAGTTCTTACCAAAATTCCAATGGCATTCTTTTACAGAAATAGTAAAAACAGTCCAAAATTCCAAAAGACCCTGACAGCCAAAGTGATTCTGACAAAGAAAAACTAGGCAAGAGACACCACACTTCTTGACTTCAAACTATATTAATAAACTATAGTAATCAAAACAATATGGTAGTGGCATAAATATAAACACACAGACCAATGGAACAAAATCAGGAGTCAGAAATAAAATCATGCATATATGTTCAACTAATATTTGACAAGGGAACCAAGAATACTCAATGGAGAAAAGACAGTCTCTTCAATAAATGGTGCTGGAAAATTGGACATTCACATGCTAAATAATAAAATTGGACCCCTATCTTATACCTTTCAACATGTAAGACCTGAAACTATAAAACTCCTAATAAAAGGCATAGGGAAATAGCTTCTGGACATGGGTCTTAGAAATAATTTTGGGGGTAGGACACTTAAAGCACAAACAACAAAAGCAAAAATCAACAGGTAGAGCTACATCAAGCTAAAAAGCTTCTGCATGACAAAGGAAACAATCAATAAAATGAAAAGGCAACCTATAGGATCAGAGAAAATATTTGCAAGCCACACATCTGACAACTCAATAGCAAAAATACAAATAATCCAGTTTAAAAATATGGGCAAGGGACCTGGATAGACATTTTTTCAAAAAGATATTCAAATGACTGACATGTACATGAAAGGATGCTTAATATCACGAATCATTAGGAGAATGCAAATCAAAACCACAATGAGATATCACCTCACACCTGTTAGGATGACTATTATAAAAAAAAAAAAATCCCAAAAGGTAACAAATGCTGGCAAGGATGTGGAGAAAAGGGAACCCTTGTGCACCGTTGGTGGGAATGTAAATTGGTACAGCTACTGTGGAAAGCAGTATGGAGGGACCTGAAAAAATTAAAAATAAAACTACCATGTGATCCAGCAATTCCACTTCTGGGTATATATTCAAAGGAAATGAAACCACTGTCCTGAAGACATATCTGTACCCCATGTTCATTGCAGCATTACTCATAATAGCCAAGATATGGAAACAACTTAAGTGTTCATTAATGGATGAATGTATAAAGAAAATTATATATACATATGTATATGTATATATACATATGTGTGTGTGTATATATATATATATATTTAATATTACTATTCTGTCATAAAAAATGAAAAAATTCTGCCATTTGCAACACCATGGATGGACCTTGAGGGCATTACGCTAAGTGAAATAAGTCAGAGAAGAATAAATGCTGTATAATCTCACTTATATGGGAATCAAAGAAAATCAAGCTCATAGAAACAGAGATCCTCAGGGATAGGAAACAGACATCCAAATGCAGGAGGCACAGAGAACTCCCATGAAAATCAACAAAAGCAGGCGAACACCAAGACATATCATAGTAACACTTGCAAAATACAGAGAGAAGTAAAAAATCCTGAGAGCAGCAAGGGAAAAGAAATCCCTGGGAGCCTTGGTGGCTCAGTTGATTAAGTGTCAGACTCTTGATTTCAGCTCAGGTCATGATCTCAGGGTTATGAGATTGAGCCCCATGTTGGGTTCTGTGTTGAGCATGGAGCCTGCTTAAGATTCTCTCTTCCTCTCCCTCTGCCCCTTCCCCCTGCTCACTCTCTCTCTCTCTCTCTCTGAAAACAAAACAAAACAAAAACCCCAAACCCAAAACCCAAAACCATAAGATACCTAGGAATAAAACTAACCAAAGAGGTAAAAGATCTGTACTTTGAAAACTATAAAATTCTTATGAAAGAGATTGAAGATGACACAAAGATATGGAAAAACATTCCATGCTCATGGATTGGAATAACAAATATTATTAAAATACCTATACTACCCAAAGATATCTATACATTTAAGGCAATCTCTTTCAAAATAACACCAGAATTTTTCACGGAGCTAGAACAAACAATCCTACAATTTGTATGGAACCACAAAGACCGTGAATAGCCAGAACGATCTTGAAAAAGAAAGCAAAGCTGGAGACATCACAATTCTGAACTTCAAGCTATATTACACAGCTGTAGCCATCAGGACAGTATGGTACTGGCACCAAAACAGACTTAATGATCAATGGAACAGAATAGAGAACCCAGAAATGGACCCACAACTATATGGTTGACTAATCTTTGACAAAGCAGGGAAGAATATCCAATGGAAAAAAGACAGTCTCTTCAACAAATCGTTTTGGGAAAGCTGGACAGCAACATGCAGAAGATTGAAACTGGACCATTTTCTTTTTCTTTTTTTTAGAGAGGGAGGGAGGGAGCCAGGAAGGGGGAAAAGGGAGAGGGAGACAAAATTTTGAGCAGGCTCCATACCCAGCATGGAGCCCAATGTAGGGCTTGATCTCACAACCCTGAGATCATGACCTGAGCTGAAATCAAGAGCCTGACACTTAACTGACTGAGCCACTGAGGTGGCCCACTAACTTAAATTTAAATAAAAGCTTGAAACATTAAAAAAAAAAAAAAAAAAGATAAAACTGTTTCCAAATTAATGTGTGAAAGCATATGGAAAGTACAATATACTTAACTGTTTGAAACTAAAAACATTAATTAGATTATTGCTGAAGGTATGTTTGAGTCTATTAATTTGCTATTTAATTTCTATTTGGCTCATAGTTACTTTGTTCCTTTTCCCTCTTTTTCTAAGGACTTTTGCATTAATTGAGTTCTTTTTTTATGGTTGTGTTTTATCTCCTTTAGTCTTGGCTTATTAGCCAGAAGTTTTGGGTTTGTTTTGTTTTTCAGTGGTTGCTTTAGTTTTTATGAAGTACATCTTTATTACTATCTACTTCAAGTGTTATTATTTTGTATGAATTTTAGGGATTTGGGGACTGAGCCAGGAAATAGACATAACCACGAGGTGGCAGTAGCGTGCAGTAAACTTTAATTGGGCAAGACACATGTTTGCATGGAAGGGATTCCCTGACAGCAAGGAAACTCTCAGGGGAGAGAGAAATCAGAGAGGGAGCTTACTTGTCTAAGTCATATAAATTAGCAACCTGACAAGGAGACTCTGGATCAGAGAGTTCTGAAGAGCAGTGGTCACTTAGGGTCTTTTATAGCTACAGGGCTTATCTAATCTATGGCTAACAGATGTTAGGCAGTTTTGTGGGGTATGCAAAAGAGGTAGGCTCTGAATGGCTAAAAATCTGCTTATTTGGGCTATGTTTAAAACAACTGGATGTATAGGCATTTGAGTTTAGAGCCAGTGGCTTTTGAGTTAACATGGGCAAATAAATAAACAACCTAGAGGCCAGTATACAGGAGTCATCTTTAACCTGTTTGTATAACAATCCATTCCCTGTTTGTATGTTCTTTTATAATCTAAGTTGTATGTTATCTTCTAATGCCTGAGTTTGGAGCCAGAGATAAAGCATTTTGAAGACCCAGAATCCTATAAGGGCAAAAACCAGGATTTCAAAGCCCCTTCACAGCCAGTCTTTCCATTTAGGGGGGAAAGCCTGGAGAATAGATCACAAAAGAAGTTTTTTATTTGTTCAATTGATCAGTTCGTAGAGTAATATGGTCACTTTGGTGAATCTCTCTAGTTATCTGTAAAATTTGGTGCAAATTATCTGCCCGCATGCAACAAGATGTGTTAAGAAGTCCATAGATCCCTCACTCAGCAGCCAATAAATAATTTATGACTACGGGGTTATCTAATATCAAGGTCCCCAAAGTATGGCAAAATTTGACCAAGAGTTCTAGTCCTTAGACTGTTCATTTAATTTGTGTGGATAAGTCCTTAGACATGACTATCCATGTTTAATTGTTGTATGGTGTCCCACACATATGCTGTTTCTACTGCTTACAAAATTAGTGATCCTAAGGTATTTAGTACTAGGGAGACTATTTGGAAAGCTTGTTTGTGGCATTGGAGAGTTGTGGCTAGTGTGGTTTGTGAGGGAAAGTCCTTGGGGATTCTACTCTTGAGTTAAAACCTACTGGAATTTTGAGGAAAATTCAAGTGAAGGAAATATTATTCAGGGTCAAATGAGAAAAACCTTGTGAGATTCACTTAGAAGGTTGACTCCCTTACAGATTTACCAGGCTCCTTCTGCTGCCTGTATTCTCTGTGTTCTTTCTTTCTTTCTTTTTTTTTTTTTTTTTAAGATTTATTTATTTGTCAGAGAGAGAGCGAGAGCAAGAGAGAAAGAGCGTGCACAAGCAGGGGGAGTGGCAGGCGGAGGGAGAAGCAGGCTCCCCGCTGAGCAGGACTGGATCCCAGGACCCTGGGATCATGACCTGGGCTGAAGGCAGATGCTTAAGCGATGGAGCCACCCAGGCATCCCTATTCTCTGCCTTCTTGTGAATATAAGTTTGTGTGGCTTAGCACAATTCTCGGGGGTGTTAATAAAAGCATGCCATGTTATAGTTAAACAAGCTTTCATGTTATTCACCTTGCATTCAGCACCTCAGTCAGCTAAATTGGTTATGGGCTCAGCCTACCATATCCCACACATTAGTGTGAGATTAGCTTCTGGATATTGTTGTTGGATGTCAATATCCAGGAGAATAGGCTTAACTTCATAAATAAGGTTTATGTGGGAGCTTGGCCAGGGGAGAGGTATTATGCTATGTATACTAAAATCAGGTTGGTGAAAGCAAGCCCAGTATGCAGTTAAATTTGTCATCTGATATATTGTTGTGGCTAAGGCTACATGTAGGTTTGGTTTGGTGGGTATTTGTATGTCCCTTCCTGTTCCAAAGGATGTGTATTTGTGCCTTAGTTTCCTGATGCTTGCTAATAGTAAATACATCTGTGTGTTTCAATGGGCATAGGACAAACTTCACAGGTGCTCTTGGTGGTTCGAAAAAAGTTGTTTATTTAGCTGTGCACCAAATTAGATCTTGAACTATGGGGTATTCATGTAAGGGATCCTCACAGATGGGCCAAGTTATTTTTAAAATACAGACATCAAAACATGTTTGCCCATTTCTGTCTGTGTTTATCGTGACTTTGTTGTATTTCAGTGGGGGACCACCTGCTCCATCACTTCAGTTCTAGGGGAGACTTTTCTGGGGCATCCATTTATATAGCTTTGATAGCCTCATGGGTGGCCCCTTGGGAGATGCTGATGTGACTACACCAATAAGTTTCCACCAGGTTAGCTTTGCTATTAGACTTCTCATTATTGTTTCTATCTCTTGTAAAGTGTGGGTATGTATTTTTTAGTATCCCCCAGAAGAGTAACACTGGGTGGCAATCACCCTCAAATATTTCCCATGTCTTTATTAATGGTGGCCTTGGTAAACACAGCATATTTTGTAACAGCTGTAAGCAAGTAGTTGTCAATTGGACTGGAGAAAGTCCCATGTAGAGAGTAGTTAGATTTCTCCATAGGATCAAATATATTCTTCAGAAGAATCATCTTTACTGAAACACCCAAGAGCTATGATCATTCACTGTGGGCAGCCAGCATTACAATTGTTGTACGGTCTGTTCCCATGGAGTGTTATGTAGAACTTGCAGTTGGTACTGTGATAAGATTAGGTTAGGGGAGAATTCCCAAAGCAGTTGTAGTCCCTGGTTTTTTAGACATGACTTGGCCCAGATAATATTATATAATACATATTGCCTTTCTTGTACATATTGATTAGCATCCAGGAAGGAGGTCTGTGGTAAGGTGCCCTGGCCACTTGGTTAATGCAATTTCTTTCTGCCTTAATAAATGGGATGTGTGCTAGAGAGAGAGATCATTATCATCAACAGGAAAAGAGGCCAGTGGTTGTAAGGGCATACATTGTTGGCAGAGTTTTACATTTAATCATCATCTAGGAATTAGTGAGAACTATAATTTTATCTCTGTAATCCCATAGGGTTTGTTGGTATTGACTCTAGATTAGAGTGTTTTCAATCTGATTGCACCAATCACTAGCATCCTGGTTGTATTACTGGGTGCATACCATCTCTGGGGATGCCTTAAATGAATCTCATAGGTAGTGGCCCATTGCTCTGTTTGTTTGATGGCCCTAGTTGGTAATAACCACTTTCATCTGATTTGAAGTAAAAGTTGGCCCATGAGGTTAGAAGGTACCTTAAGTCACAAGCCATATTTTAGTGTCTGGCTTAACCCGAATGGGTATTTGCTGGTAGTAGAGATAGGAGAAGTGCTAGCTTCAGCATTGGTGTCTGTGGTAATATTAGTAGGACTGACCAACCTGAATAGCCAACAGTGTGGTTCCTGTGGTCCTCATCCTGACCCATATCGTGTGTCACCCTGTGCTGTGCATGTGGCATGTTGTTTCAAGACAGAACTTGTCAGCAGTAGGGTATAGATTGCCAGGGTAGGGTGATCCATCAACAGGTGTGTATTCAACACTGACAAGTGTAGGAACTTCTCAGGTAAGAAAGGGGCACAGAAGGAGAGTAGGAGTGAAATTCGGAGGTTGTCTGTGAGCAGCACTAGGAGATCTGATTGTCCCTTGGGTATCACCCAAATGGTGTTACTGGTCTGGGGGTGATTAGTTCTACCTCCTGGGTGTCAGGAACAGGTCCAGGATTGTTCCTTGGTACTTTTAGTGGAGTATATGGGCAGCAAATGAGGACACCTTTCTCTCCATAGTGGCCAGTGGCTTGCTCAGCTTACACTGCATGAAGAGGAGAAGCAGGCTGAATATTGTCCCATAGCTGGTGGTCTGCAGAAGGTCCCCTTTGGGATGGAGATATTCATAGTACCATCTGTCATCAGTGAGGTAGGAAAACCAGCCATGCTCATTGCCTTACTGCACTGAAGTTTTGTTTTCATGTTTATTTCCCTCACCAGACTCTTAACTCCTTCCTGGAAGGTTAGAAACACGCAGCTCAACCTGGTGTCCTCAGGACAGAGTAGAGGACCTGACACACGACAAGAGGCCAGTCTACATTTGTGGAATTAAACTCTAAAAAGTAAGATGACCACACCCTGTGTCATAATAGTGAGCCAAATGGTCGACAGTCTGCAGAGGGTGAGAGGGGAATGCCACTGGTAGCTCTGTCTTAGAACCCATGCAACAGGCTGAGACCAGCCCACACTGTGATATTGATCTCAGTGATGCCCTTTAAGAGTCCTGGACTGAGCCGGTATACTAGTCAGGATTCTCCAGAGAAAGGGTACCACGAGGAGGTGTATATTGCCATGAATATATGTGTGTGTGTGTGTGTGTATCCATGCATATATGTGTGTATGTGTGTGTGTGTATATATATATTTAAAATTTAGATTTAAAAGAGAAATTTCAATTTCAGATGTAAAAACATGAATTTCATCTGAAAAGTAGTTTCGTGTCAACATCAGAATACAGTTTGAACAGTTATCTGTGTAGTGTGGCCTAACCAAATAAGCACATAGAAGTGACCATCCCAGCCAGCTAAACAAATCCCATTAATTGTGAAAGACTATTTTAGAAATGCAGGTACACATGTCTGTAAGTTTGAGTGAACCTTTTTTTTTTTTTAAAGATTTTATTTATTTGAGAGAGAGGATGAGAGGAGAGAGAGAGCACATGAGAGGGGGGAGGGTCAGAGGGAGAAGCAGACTCCCCGCTGAGCAGGGAGCCTGATGCGGGACTCGATGCGGGACTCGATGCAGGACTCGATCCCGGGACTCGATTCCAGGACTCCAGGATCATGACCTGAGCCGAAGGCAGTTGCTCAACCAACTGAGCCACCCAGGCGCCCCTCTGAGTGAACCTTTTTAAGCTGACCCATCACCAATTCAGGCAGAGCCTACTCTGGTGAGGAAATGGATACTGACAAGAAAGGCTTCCAGGATGGGGCAGTGTTGGGCTAGTCAGGGCACACACACAGGAAGTGTAGTCTCACAGGACACAGGTGGTACTCCTGAAGCAGTGTTTACAATTGATAGGGAGCCAAGAGCCGGACATACATGAATCAGGCGATACAGGTTGCCGGGGTCCTCGTGTGACCTCCAGCAATGGGACCTTCCCCTCTAGGACTCCCTGCCCAGTTGGAATATTCATTTGAGCCCTTGGTTTCAGAGGGACTGTGGGAAGCAGTCACTTCCCAGCAGTTTCATCTGTCCATGACATCTGTCCATCCACTTTGTGAGGGTGGAAGGCATGTGAAGGTGCTTTGTGTGCAAGTCTGGGAGCTGGGGTCATGCCTCTTGTCCCATAGTCAGAGCTCTGGCAGGTGTGGCTGGAGACTCAGCAGTCTGTTGGCACTCAAAGTGCTCACAGCAGATTGGAAAGGCTGCACTGGGAATATTTGTTCAGGAAGAGAGGTTTCCAAGAATCACTTTGGAAAAACAGAGGTCATTAATGTCCTTGCTTTCTGCCTTTGCTTCTCCCCAGCTGCCATATTTTATGTTTGCTTTATTGTTAGAAAATCATTGTGGCTTACCCTGAAATCAATATTCGACATCTCTTTAATTATCTCCTATGTTTTGTAGGAAAGGGTTGTATGAAAGAGGGGCAAGAGCATTCTTATAAAATTTTTTTCTGTAACTCAACCAGAAAGACTCATCATATTTAGGGATTGATAAAGATAAAAATCCTAATTTGAAAGCCAATTTGAATGAGTTACATAACTTCATGTCTCTCTTGTCTCTAGCAATTATTTAGTGATTAGGCTGTAAAAGGTTAATCCATTGCTGGAGGCATCTGCATTGAATAAACAAACTTCCTTACTAAGGTGTATGCAGCAAGAAAAAGCTGAGGAAAGTAGAGTCAGGCTGATCAGTCCATTTTTGCAAATCACTATTGTTGTGGAAAAATAAAAGTCAGACCTGTGTGAGACCAAGCAACGCTCAGAGAAGTAAGAGCACTCAGGTTTATTTTACGCTGCTCGCTGCTCGACCCAGACGAGCTCGCACTCCGGGATAGCAGGGTTATAGAGCTTTTAAAGGGGAGCGCAGGGGGTCAGGTTCCAAGGGCTATGCTGACTGCTGGTAGGTGGGTTTAAACTGGGGGGGTGGGGGACTGCTTTAGCAGGAACAGCAGTGCAGGAAGGCTGTGGCGGGAAGCCTGTTCACAGAAGCAGAAATGGCTGGTTATCTCTTGCTGCCAGCGGGGCTTCTGGTTATCTCTTTTTTTTTTTTTTTTAAGATTTTATTTATTTATTTATTTATTTATTTATTTATTTATTTATTTATTTATTTGATAGAGAGAGACACAGCAAGAGAGGGAACACAAGCAGGGGGCGTGGGAGAGGGAGAAGCAGGCTTCCCACTGAGCAGGGAGCCCGATGCGGGGCTTGATTCCAGGACCCTGGGATCATGACCTGAGCCAAAGGCAGACGCTTAACGCCTGAGCCACCCAGGTGCCCCTTCTGGTTATCTCTTGCTCTACCACTGAGCTAGTAACTTTCCATCTTCTGGGGCTTGCTCGCCTGGGCCTGCTCTGGTTAATTTTTATCTTCATTCCCCACTTTTGACATCTTTTCTAACTTAGAATGGGTATTGACCATTACCATTGGGTTTCTTGTTGGTCTAGAGGTCTGTATTGAGTTACCAGCAGTAGATTCCACCAGATGCACTCTACCTATATAGACTATGGCTAGAGCGATTTTCTGTGTCCAATTTCAGTTGCCTGGGGCTGACTGAGCTAAACCCACAGAGAACACTAGGGTCACAAGTACCACTATCATTACTGGTATAGGGTGGCACTGAGACTTTAGTGTCCAAATGTCCCCCCTTGAGCTCCTCAAGCTTCCATCATGCGTTGACCAGTCAGCCTTCAGGTTTGTGACTGGAGCAAGGTTGTGGACTCCTCAAGTGGGGGATCTGTGGGTTTCCTCGGGGCGTCAAGTCGAGCCGGAGGCCCTCTTGGCGGTTATGGGCTGCTGGGTTGTCTTCCGGATCTTAACCTTGAGGAGGTCTGTCGGGTCCCAGGTTGTCTGCCAATCATCTGGGTCTGTGGGGGCTGCTGCCTTCTTTACTCGGGAATGATGGATCCAGGTAGTGTTACCTGCAACTTTAACTGCAGTGGGAGTTGCTAGATGGGGACCCATCCAAGTGGGTTGGAGCAGCTCCTTCTTCCAACCTTTTACTCATATGTCCCCTGGTTAGTGGGGATGGGCCCAATTACCCATGGGGATAGGGGTCCTTTCTAAAACTTCTTGGAAGATGTGGCATAGTTTTTTTTTTTCTCCCCAGGGCTTGGAGGTGTTGGGACATTTCTAGGTCTCCAATCTGTTTGAGGTCTCCTCCAAGCCTGCTTATTATGAGGGGTGGCCTGTCATAAAACCTTTGAGGTGAATTATAGCCAGGTAGGTGTACATCCTTAAGAAAAGTAATAATTTCCAAATTGCTCTGTAAGCATGTTGGACTAGGAAAGCATATTTGGAGTCAGTATAAATATTAATTTTTAAGGCTTTGGCAATTGCCAAGCATGAGTGAACACTATAGCATACCCAGCTTTTCTTATTCCCTTTTCTTCTTTTTTTTTTTTTAATTTTATTATGTTAGTCACCATACAATACATCATTAGTTTTTGATGTAGTGATCCACGATCCATTGTTTTCGTATAACACCCAGTGCTCCATGCAGTACGTGCCCTCCTTAATACCCATCACCGGGCTAACCAACCTCCCCTCCCCCCTCCCCTCTAAAACCCTGTTTGTTTCTCAGGTCCATAGTCTCTCATGGTTCATCTCGCCCTCCAATTCCCCCCGCCCATTTTTCCCTTCCTTCTCTTAATGTCCTCCATGTTATTCCTTATGTTCCACAAATAAGTGAAACCATATGATAATTGACTTTCTCTGCTTGACTTATTTCACTTAGCATACTCTCCTCCAGTCCCATCCATGTTGATGTAAAAGTTGGGTATTCATCTTTTCTGATGGCTGAGTAATAGTCCATTGTATATCTTATTCCCTTTTCAATAAAACTATTGCCATCAGTAAACCAGCTGTCATCTGTATTTTTGATAGGGGAATCTTTTAAATCTAGTTGACTAGCATAAACAAGATCAATAACCTCTGAACAGTTATGCTCTATAGAAGTACAGTAGTCAGGTCCAGGCATAAGGGTAGCTGGGTTTAAAGTCAAAAGGTTTTAACTATTATTTCAGGAATATCTTAAGCATTGCCTGGTATTTAATAAGTCTGCCTCCCATCATCTGTTGGTGGCCTTTGGCCTCTAAGACACTCTGGACCTGATGTGAAGTCGTTCCAGTCAGGGACACTCCCATAGTGAGCTTTGAGGCTCTTTTTACCAGGAGCGCTGTTATGTGCTTGGCTAAAGCTTTTGTTTACAATTGTACCTCAATAGGATAAATATGACTATGAGGGATGAAATCCATCAAGAAGCCTTTTTTGTTTGAGGTTTAGACTTAACAATATCCTAATTATAAGGAATCACTGGCAAGTGTGAGAAGACTTGTTAAGAGATAAGGGCATCCCCTAGTGCATCATCCAATCCAATCATAAAGAAAGTGGGTCATCCATTATCTTCACATGCCCATAGTTAACCCTATGGAGTGGGGTATTCGCTGGCTTTTAAGGAGTGATTTCACTGTCCCAGCCACATAGAATTGGCAAGGTACTAGTTGAGTTATATAATTGTTGGGGAATCAATCCCACTTTCCAGTTTTTTAAATAATCATATGCCAATGGGGCCCTGTTATTATCACTACAGAATAAAAAGCACAAAGATTGTCTATATGAGCTATTGTGCAATTTTCTCTGAAGTTTATCTCAAGTTGTCTAGCTTAGGTAAACATCATTAAAAGACAATCAGAACTAGGATTCAACATCCAGAAAGGTGCGTTATTGAAACACAATTTTTTCTCTAAAATAACCCTCATTTCAATCAGAGACAGCCAAATCAGGACTGATTTATTTGAAAAACAAGTCCAGTTTAAACAAACCTGGCCCAATCATTATATAAGCTCAGCAAAAATAATGATTGATCATATAGATCTTTTAGAATTCACTTTGCTGGAACATTTATAAGGAATCTTTAGGTTGAACTTTTAGAAGCCTCTCCAGGCCAGAAGCCAAGCCAAGTACTTGCCATCAGACATGCCTGCAATACCTGTAGATATAGGTGGATTCCTCTCCACGAGGTCCCCAAAGTATCTTGAGGTTCCATTACCTGCCAGAAGTGACATTTTTTACTCACCTGGTGAGGCTGCTGGGAACTCTGTAAGCAAAATCTCAACTAGCAAACAGTGTGAGCTTAGTTACTAGCCGCCTACAGTACACTGGAAAATGGCAGCCGCCCCAAATCTGTAGAACTTGCCCCATGCCCACTCATCCTCGGTTCTGTGGGAATTTCAATTGCTTCCTAGATTCTCCTGCTTGCAAGAAGAGAAGCTCTGGTCCTGCAGAAAACTGAAGCCCTCCCCCACCCAGGTAGAGGAGTTTCTGGCACTCTCAGCCCTAGCTCCTTGCTTAGCAGCCCAGATACAGCTCCTGGAGACAAGAATCAGGCAATTCTTCCTGCCTCTACAGTGTCCTTGATACTTGCCGCTGCTTCCTGGGGGTCCCCGGAGCATCTTCACAACTGGCTTTCACCTGAATCCAATTATGGCCCTATAACGAGCTGCCCAACACTTATCTCCAACAGGAATGGTGAGAGAAAGCCAAATGTTTGTACCAGGTTGAAGTCAGCCCTGTGAAGTGGACTGGAGCAGTTCGGGCATCATCAGGTCCTCAGAACCCACAACTAACTGTCCAGGCATCTGATGGCAGGAATTTGAATGTTTGCAATTTAGGTGCTCACAGAAAGTGTAAATTCAGAAATCACCGTGTCCCAACCTTTGAGCCCTTCTTGAGTGCTACGCACACCCAAAAACGGGGGCTAAAAGAGAAAGAGTCAGAAAAATTCGGTAATGATAGTCTCCTTGCTGACAATGATTTTAAGAGATAAATAAAACTCTGAGGACTGTGACTACTCTCACTCTTAAAAATTATTTTTGAAGAATCACATTTCCTATTCAGTCTGCTTCTTAGGGAGAAAGAGGCAGAGAGACTGAGAGACCTCCCTTGCTATACTGAAGCGACTTCCTTCGAAGAAGCCCAGCTAGATGGAACACATCAGAGTCACTTAAGTTCAGCAGCATATCCTAACTTATTTAGAAAAAGATACTTTCTGACCAGGGCCCCCCTCTTGTCCTCTCTTCCATGTGCACCTCCCACACAAAACTAAGTTATCTAAAAGTAATCAAAGTGGACACCTGCACACAGCTGACTGTCTACATTAGCAAGGGTTCATATTCCCCTGGTTTCATCAACTGTCATGACCCCTCTATGAAAGCACACAGAGGGGTTGTGTCTTTCCCCAGTGTCAGCTTTATGCAATCATAGAACAAAGTAAATCACCATTATAAAGCAGGTTCAGGATTCCAAACTCAATGACAATTCCCCCCCCCCCCCCCCCCCGTGATTAAACTTGGCTTCTCAAACAGCACACAGAGCGGGACGTAAGACAAACCACACAACAAGCGAGATAACACAAGGGTGCAGGAAGTTAGTGAACCAAAGGGGAAGTCCGTCTGTGGGCATGCAGTTGAAACAAGGCCTCGGTCCAGTCCGTCTGGTCTGGGGCAGCTCTGGGCATTACCGCTTATTACGTTCAAGTGGTGAAGGATCTCAGTTCTGTTCAGAGATCCGTCGGGCACAGCTGTCGGAGGCAGTTGCCTTTTCTAAGCGGTCAGTCATAGAGGGGTCATGTCTGAAGAGTCTGGCAGTTTGCTGCAAAATTCTTCCCCTTTCTAAAGGGATTTAGTCGGGACTTAAAGGTCTGCCCCTGCAGACCTCCTCTGGTTCTGCTTGTTATCAGTTCTGGGGTGTCGGCTGATGCTGGTCCCGGCCATCCCTCCTAGCAGCAGTACCGTTACCTACTTGGGTCATTGCTTGACACAGGCCCCTGCTTGACTCTGACAGACTCCACTTTGCTTTCTACATCAACATAAATTTACTAATCCAGCAAGGCCTCACCTAAGAACACAAGAGTCGCAAATAACCTTCTTCGTTCTGAGAACTACTTGAAACACCCATTAACTCATCAGTAAAAAGTATGAAAGGACATTTTTCAACCACAAGAAACTTTGAACTTTTGGTCTTAAAATTCTTGCCTTGTGGGGCACCTGAGTGGCTCAGATGGTTAAGCGTCTGCCTTCCGCTCAGGTCAGGATCTCCAGGTCCTGGGATCCAGCCCCAGGTCGGGCTCCCAGCTCAATGGGGAGTCTGCTTCTCCCTCTCCCTCTCCCTCTGCCTCTCCCCCTGCTTGTGCTCTCTCTCTCCATCTCTGTCAAATAAATAAATAATCTTAAAAAAAATACTGGCCCAGGAATCAATCGAATGGAGCAGGAGAGGGACTCCAGAAAAGAGCTCAATGAATGATAGCCACTGTCTGATTAATCATTTGATATGGTATGTTTTGTAAGAACTGGATAATTTGGGAAACTGGCATTAGGGTCACTATATTAGTATGATTTTTAAGCTGCTTTAAAAGGTGTTTAAATACCTTTATGATTAGGAAAATCGAAAGTATGTTAATATGATCATGAAACGGGACGCCTGGGTGGCTCAGTCATTAGGCGTCTGCCTTCGGCTCCGATCACGATCCCGGGGTCCTGGGATCGAGCCCCGCATTGGCTCCCTGCTCAGCGGGAAGTCTGCTTCTCCCTCTCCCACTCCCCCTGCTTGTGTTCCCTCTCTGGCTGTGTCTCTCTCTGTCAAGTAAATAAATAAAATCTTTAAAAAATATATGATCATGAAACAAGAAATGAATGTCTTCTAAATATAATATTTTCATCAAATACTTGTAGTGTTTAATTGACATCATTCAGACCATGGATTATTTTCAGAATTCGCTGTTAAGAGGTTTCCACAATATGACTGGCAACAAAGTTCATTAATTTCTTTCCACCCTACTTCCTTTATTCTCACTGTAATACAAAAGTTTGACTATTAGTCACTAATGTTTTGCTATTATTTTTTATTTTTTGTTCTATACATGACTCATTTATTGTAAGTTACATAGAGGGATTTTGCACTGAAATCTAACTAGTTAATTTTGTCAAAAAACTTAAAGGTTGCCCCAGTAGGGGATGGATCTCACTAGTATAGGATTTGTCATGGTCCCACAAATACAATCAGCTAATCGTTCAGTAAATTACAATTTTTTTAAAAAGGGACTTTTTTTAAGATTTTATTTATTTATTTGACAGAGAGAGAGACAGCAAGAGAGGGAACACAAGCAGAAACCAAACTGGGGCTCAATCCCAAGACCCTGGGTTCATGACCTGAGCCAAAGGCAGAGGCTTAACCAACTGAACCACCCAGGCACCCCAGGATATTATGTTTTCATTATAATCATATCTATAGTGTAGACTTCAGATTTCTTAGATAGCTGATGCTCTCTACTCTTAGTACACTATGGTAATATGAAGGAAATGTAGATTTAGTATGGTTTATCTTTAGAATGTCGTTTGAAATAAAGTATCATAATACAGAAAAGAAAAGATGTGAAGTCCATCTTACCTCGCATTTTTTTTCGCACTAGCCTACACGCTTCTATTTCATATAACTGAAAGAATGAATATTATCACTTCTTTATGTTTATGTTTACTGCTTAAATTGATAACCTTTCTTTTCTAAGGGCCTGAAATGAAAGCTGATCTCCGGAAACTGGTTCAGTCAAAGACTGGGGTTAAAAGCAAAGATGCTCCTAATATGAAGGGGGCAAGTTTACCAAGTCTAGAGTTCATTAAAATGCCAGAAGCAGGTATGTGATCCACTAAGAATGTAAAGTATGTGCTTTTCTGTTTTCTTGACTATTATATCTTTAATAATATAGATGTTATACTGTTACTTTAGTAACAGAATTCACATATAAAGATACTTTGACAGGTAGTTTAAACCCTAAATGCCTGACTGCCTGACTTCTAGATGATCAGATATAGAAACAAATTGGGTCAAAGCCATGTTGATGAAGACAGGGGCACCTGAGTGGCTCAGTCTGTTAAGTATCCAACTCTTGATTTTTGCTCGGTTTATGATCTCACAGTCATGAGAATAAGCCTTGTGTCAGACTCTTGTGTTCAGTGTGGAGTTGGCTTGGGATTCTCTGTCTCCCTCTGCCCACCCTCCCCGAAGCCCGCTAGCGCGCTTGCACTCTTTCTTTAAAAATAAATAAATAAAATCTTTTTTTAAAAAAAAATGAAAACATTTGGGGCACCTGGGTGGCTCAGTCGGTTGAGTGTCTGCCTTCGGCTCAGGTCATGATCCCAGGGTCCTGAGATCGAGCCCCGCATCGGGCTCCCTGCTCAGCGGGAGCCTGCTTCTCCCTCTCCTCCCTGCTCATGCTTTTTCTCACTATCTCTGTCTCTCTCTCAAACAAATAATAAATAAAATCTTTTTTAAAAAATGAGAATATTTTCTTTTTTTGAGTATCAGTATTTTAACTAGCTAATAATTTTCGGAGTTTTTTAATAATTTCTGCCTTTTAACAAATACAAAATGTATTTGGAATAAATATCAGTTTGTATAAAGTAGCAGCTCTAACATAAATTGTGTGATTCTTGGAGAACCACTTAATTCTAAATCCCACCCTTAATCTTACAATAATTAGTGAATTCAAATCAGATATATTACAATCCTTTTTAATGCTGATTGTTGCATTCTGTGGTTCTGTTCAAAGAATAACAAAATACTCCATTTTACATGACTTATTTGTTACAAATAACATATTGAGTCAAATTTTATCATCTTGCTTGATGTTTTTGTGTATGGAGACCTGGATACCCATTCTTAGATTCTGTCAAATTCTGGATTATTCTGCCTATTCAAAAAAAACCTATTGCATTTCAAATCCTGTCCCCAAAGAAGGCTCAAATGACTGAATAATAAAATGGGAAGAGATAGTCAAGTTTCTAGTTTCTGTGTCTGATCAAGTAGAGAGAGTGCCTGTAGTCACTAATGCTCAAGGCAGCTGTAAGATACCTATGCTAAGCACACTCCTTGTCCCCACTGTCAGCCTTCATGAGCTATGGATGGTATGATATAATCACCTCTAACCATCTCAAACATGGCATATTATTAAATTTTTGCCTTGAGGCATAAATTAATAAGATTTGAAGTCCAAAGACCAATATCTTAATAATTCCTGACAAACCAACTTAAGTATGTTTTACATGTATCTTCCAAATTGCTGACCGTTAATTATAAGAGCTTCTGAGTTTAAAGGAAGCAATTGATGTTTAGGGAATAAATTACCATGTATTAGTGTACTTAAACTTTTTGCTCCAAATTGTTGAACCATTCCTTTAGACTATTTACATTAAGAGACAGTTTTCAGACTGCTTCCAGGAGCCTATTTTACACGGCTAGAATATACTCATAGGAGGATCACAGGCTTTAAATGCATGTTTTTAAATAGATAATACATTGCATGACCATCCAATATAAAAAAAAAAAAGCAACAGAATAATCCTAATGGAAAAAGAAAGAGGTACTTAATAAAAGGTATGAATCATTAGTAAAAAGAAAATACAACTAATAAATTGAAAAGGTTGCTCTTTTTAAAAATACTGAAGAGTATCCACTAGAGTACATAATCTTGAGGAAAATGGAAAAAGCCCAAATATATACACCCAAGTGTATGTAATATTGAAAATGAACAACACACTGACATTGAGTATTTTATGTAATTGAAAGTGAATACATTTTTGAACTCTAATGTTTTCAAAATATGGATGAAATGGTTGGTATACTAGGAAAACATATTATTTAATAAATCCCAGCAGCACCTAATTATTTAAACATCACAGAGACCATAGGAAAGCTTATGAAATTTGTCAGAGTTGTCCCTCACAAGTATTTACTTTTAGTAGATAAGATGGTATTGTATACTTGAAAGGTGATGAGAATACATCTTAAGCATTCTCACCACAAAAAAAAAAAAAAAAAAAGTTAACTACATGAGGTGATAGGTGTGTTAATTACTTATGTTTATCTGGTAGTCACTCCATAATGTAAATGTGGAACAAATCATCATGTTGTACACTTTGAATATATACAATTCTATTTGTGAATTATTCCTTAATAAAGGTTTTTTAAAAAGTACTTAGTTTTATTTTTTTTTAAAGATTTTGTTTATTTATTTGACAGAGAGAGAGCACGAGTAGGGGAGTAGCAGGCAGAGGGAGAGGGAGAAGCAGGCTCCCCACCGAGCGGGAGTCCGATCCCAGGACCCCGGGATCATGACCGGAGCCGAAGGCAGACGCTTAACTGACTGAGCCACCCAGGCGCCCCAAAAGTACTTAGTTTTAGAAACAAATGTCTGACTTTTCTAGGTATCTTTTTATCCCCCTCTCTCTCCCTTTTCTTCTCCCTCCCTGTCTCCATTCATTTCTTCCTTTCTTTTTTTTTACCATGCTCTAAGACAAAGTATATATGAGCTTCACATTTTCATATCAGAAATGAAGGCAATGACTCAAAACTAGTGTGATTATGTAATTTATTATACAAACTCAACACTGTCAAGTGTGAAAAAAGACATTATTCATAATCACAGTAGGACTACAGGTAGAAATGGGGACAAAATGGTTATCCTACTTAGCCATTCACATTAGCACTAAAGTAAACCAAAGAAACATTTTTGCACTTCTGCATAATAAAGAAAAAACAATTGTAGTACTGGAATTCCTATTTACTCAAGCAGTAACAAATGTGGCATTACTGTTTTAATATCTTATATTCAGAATATTTTTCAAGTTGTTTTACTTAAATAATACTGATTTGTAAATTTCTTTTATTTCAAGTTGATTTGTGTGTTACTTGGATTTTTAGTAAAAGTACACACAATTTTTGCCTTCATTTATAACTACCTTTTAATAGGTTCATTTCATTTAATATGTTCTGAACATGAACAACCTTTTTGTTTCCTTATACCAATAGAAAGAGTGGTGTGTTTAAAATACATTAGTAAAATATGTTTGGAAGTCTATCTTATAAAACAAAAACTGTGGTGTCCTTTGTATAACATTAATGTCATCTAAATAAAATTCCACTAAGTAAAGTTCCCAAATCTTATTTTGTCTTACAGGTGAAGGGCAACCACACGTTTAAATAAAGACAAGCTGAAACCATGCAAGCTGTTCTTTGTTAGATATTTGACGATAAAATTCTCTTAATAAAGTTTTGAACTATCATCAAAAAATCTTGTAAATATTTTATTAAACTTATTATAAATATTTGGTGCTATTGAAAATTATATAACTTTTTAAAATTTTATATTCTGATTGAACTAGTAAACACAAATGTATCTGTTTCTTTCCAGAAACCTTGCTAAATATGACTTAATTCCACAAGTTTATATCTAGATTGCTTTTTATTTCAAAAATTAAGCTATTAATAAACTACTTCTGACCAGAATCCTAACCAGTAAAACAGTTAACACATACTTTTTATTCTTACATATTATATACTGTATTCTTAGAATAAAGTAATCTAGAGAAAAGAAAATGTTATTAAGGAAATCATAAGGATTTGAATTTCCCTGATGGCTAATGATGATGAACATTTTTTCATGTGTCTGGGAGCCATTTGTATGTCTTCTTTGGAGAAGTGTCTGTTCATATCTTCTGCCCATTTTTTGACTTGATTATTTGTTTTTTGGGTGTTGAGTTTAGAAGTTCTTTATTGATCTCGGATACCAGCCCTTTATCTGTAGTGTCATTTGCAAATACCTTCTCCCATTCTGTGGGGTGCCTCTTTGTTTTGTTGACTGTTTCCTTTGCTGTGCAGAAGCTTTTTATCTTGATGAAGTACCCAAAGTTCATTTTTGCTTTTGTTTCACTAGCTTTTGGAGATGTATCTTGAAAGAAGTTGCTGTGGCCGATGTCAGAGGTTACTGCCTATGTTCTCCTGTAGGATTTTGATGGATTCCTGTCTCACATTGAGGTATTTCATCCATTTTGAGTTTATCTTTGTGTATGGTGTTAGAGAATGGTCGAATTTCATTCTTTTGTATAGAGCTGTCCAATTTTCCCAGCACCTTTTATTGAAGAGACTGTCTTTTTCCATTGCATATTTTTTCCTGCTTTGTCAAAGATTATTTGACCATAGAGTTGTGGGTCCATATCTGGGTCCTCTATTCCGTTCCATTGGTTTATATGTCTGTTTTTGTGCCAGTATCATGTTGTCTTGGTGATCACTGCTTTGTAATATAGCTTGTGGAGAAAGGGGAACCCTCTTACACTGTTGGTGGGAATGCAAGTTGGTACAGCCACTTTGGAAAACAGTGTGGAGGTTCCTCAAAATTTAAAAATAGAGCTACCCTATGAACCAGCAATTGCACTCCTGGGTATTGACCCCAAAGACACAGATGTAGTGAAAAGAAGGGCCATATGCACCCCAATGTTCATAGCAGCAGTGTCCGCAATAGCTAAACTGTGGAAAGAGCTGAGATGCCCTTCAACAGATGAATGGATAAAGAAGATGTGGTCCAGATATACAATGGAATATTACTCAACCATCAGAAAGGATGAATACCCAACTTTTACATCAACATGGATGGGACTGGAGGAGATTATGCTAAGTGAAATAAGTCAAGCGGAGAAATTCAATTATCAGATGGTTTCACTTATTTGTGGAACAAAAGGAATAGCATGGAGGACATTAGGAGAAGGAAGGGAAAAATGAAGGGGGGGGAAATCGGAGGGAGAGATGAACCATGAGAGACTATGGACTCTGAGAAACAAACTGAGGGTTTTAGAGGGGAGGAAGGTGAGGGGATGGGTTAGCCCAGCAATGGTTATTAAGGAGGGCACGTACTGCACGGAGCCCTGAGTGTTATATGAAAACAATGAATCATGGATCACTACATCAAAAACTAATGATGTATTGTATGGTGACTAACATAACATAATAAAAATTTTAAAAAAGAAAGAAAATCTTTTAAAAATTAAAAAAAAAAGGAAATCATAAGGAAGAGGAAATGTATTTACTGTATTATCAAAAAAATCGGGGTGCCTGGGTGGCTCAGTCAGTTAAGCGTCTGCCTTCAGCTCAGGTCATGATCCCAGGGTCCTGGGATCAAGCCCCACGTTGGGCTCCCTGTTCAGCAGGAAGTCTGCTTCTCCCTCTACTCTCCCCCCACCCCCGGCTTGTGCTCTCTCTCTCTCTCTCAAATAAATAAATCTTTTTAAAAATCTGCTATATAAGTGGACCCACATAGTTCAAACACATGTTGTTCACAGGTCAGCTGTAATCAGAATAGCCCCTTTTCCTTAAAAAAATAATCTATCCATTCAGTTATTTCCATTTTATTAAGGAAATAACAGAATAAAAGAAGATAGTATCTTATTCAAGGTCAACACATTAGTCTTTATAATTTCCTTAATCAGTGTTATGATTTTCACTGTAAAGTCTTTTGCCTCTCTGGTTAATTTTTTTTGTTATTTTAATTTTTTTATTTATTTTTGCTGTGAAAGTTTGATGGAGTATGCTTTTTTCCAAATGTTTATTTGAATTCTAGTTAGCATATAGTGTAATATTGGTTTTAGGAGTAGAGTTTAGTGATTCATCACGTACGTATAATACCCAGTGCACATCATAACAACTACCCTCCTTAATACCCATCACCTATTTGGCCCATCCCTCACCCACCTCCTTCCATCAACCCTGTTTGTTCTTTGTTCTCAGTAGTAGTCTCTTATGGTTTCCCTCTCTAATTTTCCCCTTCCCATATGTTCATCTGTATTGTTTCTTAAATTCCACGTATGAGCAAAATCATATGGTATTTGTCTTTTTCCAACTGACTTATTTCACTTAACATCAAATGCTCTAGCTCCATCCACATCGTTGCACATGGCAAGATTTTGTTCCTTTTGATAGTTGAGTAATATTCCATTGTATTTATATATGCCACGTCTTCTTTATCCATTCATCTCTTGATGGACATTTGGGCTCTTTCCATAGTTTGGTTATTGATAATGCTGCTATAAACATCAGAGTGCAAGTACCTCTTCAAGTCTGTATTTTTATATCCTTTCAGTAAGTACCTAATAGTGCAATTGCTGCATCCCAACTTTTTAACTTTTTGTGGAACCTCCATACTGTTCTCCAGAATGGCTATACCAGTTTGCATTCCCATCAACAGTGCAAGAGGGCTCCCCTTTCTCCACATCCTCACCAACACTTGTTGTTTCTTGTGTTGTTAATTTTACCCATTCTGGGGGCGCCTGGGTGGCTCAGTCGTTAAGTGTCTGCCTTCGGCTCAGGTCATGATCCCAGAGTCCTGGGATCAAGCCCCGCATCAGGCTCCCTGCTCAGCGGGAAGCCTGCTTCTCCCTCTCCCACTCCCCTTGCTTGTGTTCCCTCTCTCGCTGTGTCTCTCTCTGTCAAATAAATAAAATCTTTAAAAAAAATTTCTACCCATTCTGAGATGTGTGAGGTGGTATCTCATCATGGTTTTGATTTGTATTTCCCTGATGATGAGTGATGATAAGCATTTTTTCATGTGTCTGTTAGCCATCTGGATGTCTTCGTTGGAAAAAAAAATGTCAATTCATGTCTTCTGCCCATTTCTTAACTGGATTATTTATTTTTGGGGTGTTGAGTTTCATAAGTTCTTTATAAATTTTGGATACTAACCCTTTCTCAGATATGTCATTTGCAAATATCTTCTCCCATTCTGTAGGCTTACTTTTCATTTTGTTCATTGTTTCCTTTGCTGTGCAGAAGTTTTTATCTTGATGAATTCCCAATAGTTCATTTTTGCTTTTGTTTCCCTTGCCTCCAGAGAGATGTGTAGAAAAAGTTGCTACAGCCGATGCCAAGAGTTTGCTGCCTGTGTTCTCCTCAAGGATTTTGATGGATTCCTGTCTCACATTTAGTTCTTTCATCCATTTTGAGTCTATTTTTGTGTATGGCGTAATAAAGTGGTCCAGTTTTCCCAACACCATTTGTTGAAGAGACTGTCTTTTTCTCACTGGATGTTCTTCCCTGCTTTGTCAAAGATTAGTTGACCATTTAGCTGTAGGTCCATTTCTGGGTTTTCTATTCTGATCCATTGATCTATGGGTCTGTTTCTGTGCCACTACCATACCGTCTTGATGACTACAGTTTTGAAATATAGCTTGAAGTCCAGAATCATGATGCCTCCAGCTTTGCTCTTCTTTTTCAGGATGACTTTGGCTCTTCAGGGTCTTTTGTGGTTCCATACAAATTTTAGGATTTTTTGTACTTGCTCTCTGAAAAATGCTGGTGGTGTTTCTATAGGGATTGCATTAAGTGTGTAGATGCTTTCGGTAGTACAGACATTTTAACAATGTGTGTTTTTTGAATCCATGCACACGGAATTTTTTCCATTTCTTTGTGTCCTCTTCAATTTCATTCATAAGTGTTCTGTAGTTTTCAGAGTACAGATATTTTACCTCTTTGATTAGGTTTATTCCTAGGTATCCTTTTTTTTTTTTTTTTTTTTTTTGGTGCAATTGTAAATGGGTCAATTCCTTGATTTCTGCTACTTCATTATTAGTATATAGAAATGCTACAGATATCTTTTTTCTTTTTTTAAAATTAAATTAAGTAACATATAGTGTATTATTAGTTTCAGAGGTAGAGTTCAGTGATTCATCAGTCTTATATAATATCCAGGGCTGATTACATTACATGCCCTCCTTAATGTTCATCACCCAGTTACCCCATCCCCTCACCCCCTTCCCCTCCAGGAACCTTCAGTTTGTTTCCTATGATTAAGAGTCTCTTATGGTTTGTCTCCATCTTTGATTTCATTGTTTTACTTTTTCTCCTCTTCCCCAATGATCATCTGTTTTGTTTCGTAAATTCCACGTATGAGTGAGATCATATGATAATTTTCTTTCTCTGATTGACTTATTTCGCTTAGCATAATATCCTCTAGTTCCATCCATTATATATATATACCACATCTTTATCCATTCATCTGTCGATGGACATCTTGGCTCTTTCCGTAGTTTGGCTATTGTGGACATTGCTGCTATAAACATTGGGGTGCATGTGCCCCTTCGGATCACTACATTTCTATCTTTGGGGTAAATACCTAGTAGTGCAATTGCTGGGTTGTAGGGTAGCTCTATTTTCAACTTTTTGAGGAAACTCCATACTGTTTTCCAGCGTGGCTGCACCAGCTATTGCAAGAGATTTCTGTACATTGATTTTATATCCTGCAACTTGCTGAATTCATTTATCAGTTCTAGCAATTTTTTGATGGAGTCTTTCAGGTTTTCTTTTTTTAAGATTTATTCATTTGACAGAGAGAAAGAGAGAGCACAAGCAGGGGAGCGGCAGGCAGAGGCAGAGGGAGAAACAGGCTCCCTGCTAAGCAAGGAGCCCATTGTGGGGCTTGATCCCAGGACCCTGGGATCATGACCTGAGCTGAAGGCAGATGCTTAACCAACTAAGTCATCCAGGAGCCCCTTAGGTTTTCTGCATAGAGTATCATGTCATCTACAGATAGTGGAAGTTCAGCTTTTTCCTTGGCAAATTGGATGCCTTTTATTTCTTTTTGTTGTCTCATTGCTAAGGCTAAGATTTCTAGTACTGTATTAAATAGTAATGGTGAGAATGGATATCACTGTCTTTTTCCTGACAGTAGAGGAATAGCTCTCAGTTATTCCCCATTGAGGATGATATTAGCTGTGGGACGTTTGTATAAGGCTTTTGTGATATTGAGGAATTTTCCATCTATACATACTTTTTGAGGGTTTCTACCAAGACTTGATGCTGTATATTTCTACTCATTTATGTCATTTATTTCCTTCCTTAAGTTAACTTTGGCCTTTGTTTATTCTTCTTTTTCTAATTCCTTCAGATGTAAAGTTACATTGTTTATTTGAGATCTTTCATCTACACCCCGAATTCATGGACTGGAAGATTTTATATAGTTAAACGAACCAAAATGACTAAAGCCATCACACACACACACACACACACACACAATTCACCCCAGGTCCTACTATGACCATCTCCCATTTGTTCATTGTGCCCTCTCCACCACTAACAGCATGTCCTGAAGAAGAACCTTGTGATCAGTATAGACTAGTCCCGTCATTTGGTTCCAAACTCAGTGGGTCCTCCATGGTAAAAAATGAACCCTTCATCTTTCAGTTACCATCCAATGATCACGATTAATGGACAGTTAGAGGTTGTTCCGATTGAATTCTACGACCTTCCTTGAATATACAGCTCTGTTCATGTGGGGGTTGATTATACATTCTTTTAAGAGGAATTACTGGGTCAAAGATCAGTAATTCAGTGAGCATTCAGTCAGCGCCCATTATGTGCTAGGCAATACAGAGACTAGGGATGTTGAACAAAAACAGTCCTTGTCCTCACAAGCCTAGCTTTCCAAGGTTTTTTCAGGTTGATAGATAGTGCCATGATACTGTTCATCACTGGTCCAGGAGAAGAAAAGCTTATTGACTGGTATCCTCACATCTTTCTTGGGGCAGGAGCTCTGATGTTCTAGACACTTACAAATTTGACTTCATCAAGATCTTCAGGGTCTAGGGATAAGACTCTTCATCTGGGTGTGTTATGGGGTGAGGAGGGAGAGAGACAGGAAAGGACTGGTCCACTAGTAATGAGGTGGAGGGAGATGGGAATCCAAGTCCACTCAGTCGTATGAGAGGAAGGCTGAGCCTGGTTAGAAATGAAAATTCCTCGACCCCACCGTTGACATACTGAATCAGAAACTCTGGGGGTAGGGCCCAGCAGTCATGTTTGAACAAGACCAACAGGTGATCTTGAAGTTTCACCTTAGCATTAGAACCACGAGAATGATCCACAGGACTTGAGTGAGAAACAGCCCCTCTGAGGTCTCACCTCCTCAGGGTGTACCGGGGATGAGGTATGAGGATGAAACTGTCCCCTGCGAGACTTAGCACCGTGGGTACAGAGATGGACCACAACCACTACAAATACTGTGTATGCAGGGGCAGGAAAGTCCACCCCACCCCAGGGTGATTAGCCCCAGCTTCTGACAGAGGTGACGATGATGCTATCTTGTACCCCAGACTGCTAGCCCAGCTACGGGCAGACACCCATTCTAGGACATCGCCACGGGGCCACTCCAGTCCCATTTTGGCCATGCCACCTCCTACACGTCTGAATGACCTGGGAGGCGGCCAAGGGGAAGGTGGCTGGTGGTGGCATGAGGCAGACAGGTGTCCACAGAGAGAGGGTATAGCCGCTGCCAGCAGAAGAGGGGGTTTGGGGAA
>NW_023270165.1:0-19957 GCF_011800145.1 Mirounga leonina
CATCTCCATCGGGCTGGAGGAGCATGCAGAGCGGGTAGGCGATGTCCCTGCTGCGCAGGTAGGGGCTGCATCTGAGCTGGTCCCAGGACTTGGAGTGAGCGCTCCTTTTGGTCTTGGGTGTTGTGTTGGGGGTGTGGTGGCAGAATTGAAGGGCTGACTTTGCATTGATCCGACACCCTGGGTGAATGGGTGCTCTAGGGTGTCCGTGGGCACAGGTGGCTGTGACCCACACATGGGAAGGTGTGAAGGAAGCACACAGAAGACAGTGCCCTGAGCTATGCAGGTTTTCTGCTCATGGGCAGTGCTCCTTGGCAAAATTCAGCTAGTCTGCTTGTTCCTAGAGCACAGAAGGCCCCTCAGGTCGTGAGTGGTTCATGGGAAGTCAGGTCAGTCTGTTGCTGGGCATCATGCCTGGCAGGAGGAGAGCTTCAGCCTGAAATGACGGTCTGGGGGTGACCTGGAATGCCAGGTGAGGTAGAAATTGCCCGGGTAGCCTGATCCTCTCCAGTCTGTATTGCTTCTCTACCCAACAACCCAGACCTAGACAATGGCCCTCTGGCTGGCTGGCATCTGGAACGGTTAGAATGTTCCTCTGGTTCAGTCGAAGGAGAAGATCAATGTTAGTAGAGCAAAGGAAACTATGAAGATTAGGGCAGAGATACATGGAAGAGAAGAGCACGTGAGAAAAATCAGTGAAAACAACAGTTCTTTCTTTTGCAGATTTACCAAAATGGACAAAGAGACAAAAATGGAACCACTTTATACCAACCAATTGGCTCCCTGAGATGAAGCAGATCATTCTGAGAAGCACACAAACTACCAAAGTGACTCCAGAAGAAATGGAAACCCTGAGCAGACCTATAATAAGTAAATAGACTGAAGCAGTCATGAGAACTTCCCAAGAACCTGATGCTTTCCCTGGTGATTTGTCCCACACGTTTAAAGAAGACAGAATACCAATCCTTCTGAAAGTCTGAAAAAAGTACAAGAGGAGGGAATACTTCCCACGTCACCCTAGAATGCCAGCATTGTCCCGATTCCAAAGACTGACAAAGACCTTACAAGAAAAGACAGTTGCAGGCCAAAATCCATTATGAAGAGCAAGGCAAAAATCCTGAACAGAATTCTAGCAGACAGAATCTAGCAGCACATTGACAGGACTCTACATCATGACCAAGTGTGATTTACACTGGGAATGCAAAGGCTGTTCAACGTAGCTAATCAGTGTCCTAGACCACATCCAGAAGAAACGTGATCATGTCAATTGTTGTAGGATAAGCTTTGACAAAATCCAAACCTTTTCATAAAAAGTGTTCTCAATAAAATAGAAATAGAAGGTTAAATTGTGATAAAGGAGAGGTGCCTGGGTGGCTCCGTGGGTTGAGTGTCCGACTCTTGGTTTGGGCTCATGTCATGATCTCAAGAGTCTTCAGATTGAGCTCCAGGGAGGGTTCTGCACTCAGTCGGGAGTCTGCTTGGAGATTCTCTCCCTCTGCCCCTCCCCACTCCTGGGTTTGCATGCTCTCAAATAAATAAATAAATAAATAAATAAATAAATAAATAAATAATTCTTTAAAAATGATAAAGGATATTTATGAAAAATAACTCATATGTATATCATTCTCTGTGGTGAAAGACTGAGAGTTTTCTCCTTAAAATCCCCAAAAAGTCAAGGATGCCCATGTCCACCACTTCATTTCCATATTGTCATGGAAGTTCGGTCAGAGAAATTATACAAGATTAGTTATTCAAAGCTCACAAATGGAAAGGAAGAAGAAAAAGTTTATTTATATAGGACATGATCTTTATGCAAATAATCCTAAGAATTTGAAAAACTCTGTACGAGATTATAATATTTCCCGAAAGGTATGAGCAGAGAAGACCAACACATATGGATCAATGGGACAGTGCTGAGAATCAAGGAATACATACATGTACAGTCAGTTGTTTTCGAACACGGAGACCAAGATCATTCAATGAGGCAAAAACAGTGTCTCCAACAAACGGTGTTGAGAAACCGGATATCCACATACGAAGAAGTGAAGTCAGAGCATTCCCATCCACCCTATAAAAAATGAACTCCACATGGATCCAAGAATGAACTTTAAGAGTGAAAATTCTTAACACTCAGAAGGAAACTAAGAGCACCTAGGGGCAGATCTTCCTTCCCTTGGATTTGGCAATATGGTGTCTCTTGTATGGCACCCGAAGCCCAAGCAACAACAGAGAAAAGAGAGACACTGGACTTCAACGTTGCTAAAAACTTTTGTGAATGAAAGGGTCATCTCAAGAGGATGTAAAGAAACCCAAAGAATGGTAGGAAATATTTGCAAATCTCATACGAGTCTTGCATCTAGAATGTGTACAAAACTCCTCCAACTTAAGAACCTAAACCACCCCACTGAAAATAATAGACATTTCTCCAAAGAAGATAGTCAGACGACCCAGTGAGCACACGGGGCGATTTTCTTCATGAGATCGTAGGAAATGCAAGCCAACACTACAGTCACATGCCTTCCCCCACCCAGGAAGAGGGGCTCTAGTGAATAAGCAGAAATAACAAGTGTCGGAGAGGATCTGGGGAAACAGAACCCTCCTCCATTGCTGGGGGAGATGTAATATGTAGGAGCCACTTTGGCAAAGGGTGTGGCACGTCGTCCACACGTTGAGCATACTGTTCTCATTTGGCCGAACTCCACTCATTCTCTAAACAGAAGAATGGAATACAGGCCCTCTAACAGCAGCCTGCACGTAAGTCTTCATAGAAGCACTCTGGACAATAACCGAAAGATGAAAACAACCCACAGGTGCACCCACACTTGAATGGACAAACACAACGTGGTCTGTTCATACAATGGGATTCATTCAGCCATGCCAGGAATGAAGTAGTGATACACGCTATCACGTGGTTGAACTTCGAAAACATCCTACTCAGTGGAAGAAACTAGACCCCAAATACCACATACGGTATGATCCCACGTGTATGAAAAAGTCGTCCCACGTAAATGACAGGTGCCAGATCAGTGGTTGCCTGGGAGCAGGGGGATGGGGAATGGCCAGTGACTGCCTGCTCAGAGGGTGCGCGGTTTCCCTCCAGGGCATTAAATGTTCTGCGACTAGATAGGGTGATGGTGCCAGCACGGGAAATGGAGTTGATAACAGTGGTTTGCACACTTTGAAATGTTTAAAAAGATAAAGTTTATTTTATCTTAAGCTACAAATATACCTGGAGACAGGAAAAGAAACCAAAGCCAAAAGAGAAGAAAAGGAATGCGTTCGCTGGTGAGGACAGGCCGACTCTGGTGCTGGAACTGGCACTGGTTGGAGCTCATCAGCTGCTCCGGGAGGTGGGGCCAGAGCTGGCTGTAGCTGGTGCTGGTTTGGGTCTTGCTTCCATTGGCCCTAGCTCTGCAGGGGGAGCCAGCGCTGGCTCCAGGTCGGAGGTGCCGCCGGAGCTGACTGTGGAGCCAGTCCAGCTCGGAGTCTTGCCTTGGCTCTAGCTCTGCAGTTGGCTATGGAGCCGTAGGTCCAGGGGCTGCCTCCCACTGGGGTGCACGTGGCTCCAGCTCCCGAGCTCCTGGCGAAGGCCCCGCAGCAGGACATGGAAATGCCTCGATCTCTGCAGCGGGCTTTGGGTCTGTGGCTGCTTCTGTAGCCGCGTCAACTCTGCAGCGGTGACCGGCCCCGGGGCAGAGGCCAGTTCTCCGTCTCGAGATGGTGCCGAAGCAGCAGGAGGAGAGAAGATCACCACCCTGCCAGGGGGATCAACCTGTGCTGATCCCCACAGCCCGTCCCTGTGCCTTGTCAGAGGAAACCGGCCTCCCCCAGCAGCGCTGAGCTGCCTCGAGACCTGGCTCTTGTTCTCGGGCTGCCTCGCACTCTCCCAGTGGTGCCGGATTGGGTGGGAGAACTGGTGTGGAGGTGGCTCTGCTCTGGAATTCACCCCGGAGCCGCTTTTGCCTCCGGAGGGGGACCGCGGGTCGGAGGTGGAGGGGCTCTAGTGTGCGGGGCCCTGGCTCAGGCTCTCGAGCTGCTTCCACGGCTGGCTCGAGTCAGCGCCGGGGCACGTTGTGGTGCGTCAGATGGTTCGAGATTTTAGCTGCCCCACGGCTCGTGCAAGGTCTCGTGCTCGAGGCGCTCTAGCTCTGTATCGCCCACCTGCTGACCGTGGGTGAGATGCTGACCCACCGGTTAGGCTGGGAGCTCCGAGGGCAGGGAGGATGTGTGGGGGTCCCCTCTGCATTCCAGCGAACAGACACAGGTGTGGGTGATGCCCGCGTGGAAGAAAGCGTGAACACAAGAGTCTGTGGCCCAGACCTCTCATCTGTAACAACATCCGCGCATCACGGTGCTGCTGGGGGAATCCCACCGACTCACTAAACTTTGAAGTGCTACCACCTCCCCGGCACTGTTCTGGGGGTTGAGGACCCAGCGCTGAGGAAGCACGGTCCCTGCTCGCGTGGGGCTGGCCGGAGCAGAGGTCAAACGAGGACTTCAGGTGCCTGGCAAGTGTCTCTGCTCAGCTGGAGGCAGCTGCCGGGAGCAGCGGGTCAGGCCCTTGTCCCCGTCTGGCAGCTCAGGACCGACCCGCGTGGGGCGCGTTGTGAAGAGGATGCAGGATCCTTGGTCAGAATCCCCCCGTAGCCATTACCCCCATGGAGCCGGTCCCGTCACCGTCCCGAGTTTCGTCATCCATGAAGTGGGCAGGGGAGGAAAGCCGTTCGAGGGTTCAAGAGCCCTATCCAAGTGCGGAACCGGGTCTGGATCATCTCTGGAGGGGGATTCGGCTCCAGCACCTGCCGCAGAGCTCGAGCCAGGTCCTCCACCAATGCGTGCCGCAGCTCCCGAGACTGGGGCAGCTGCAGTTTCGGCTCTCGCGCCAGCTCTGGGATCAGAGCCCAGTTTGGAGATTGAGCAGCTCCAGCACCAGCTAGGGAACTCGCCAGCCAAGGGCCAGCACCTAAACCGTCACACCCTCGCCATCGTGCACGAGGTCAGGAGAGGGGCTGGGGGCGGGAGGGTCCCTTCTGGGCAGGTCACCCTGGGTACCTTGGTCACTCCACTCAGAGCTCCCCCTCCCCACCCCTCCCACATTTCACAGCCCCAGGGATCCCCACCCATGCTTTCCAAACAAGGCTCAAGGTGAACGAGCAGACCTGGGATGTTGGAAATTGAGGCTTGTACCTTCAACACTGTATACGTGTTGACCCAGAAACTCCACTTTATGAATTCTGTTGCAAAGAGAGTTTGATGGACAGGGTGTTCCCTTCGACACGATGGGAGTGAGCTGCCCACGCTAGGTGATGGGTGCACCTGTGGCCTGGGATGGGTGCTGCTCACTGTTCTCCCAGACAGGGGTGCCCGTCACCCTTCTCTCCAGGGGACCTCCGTTTCCTCACGTTCTCGCCAGGGCTGCTGGTCCCCAGACCAGACACCTGCCAGTCTGAGGGTGACCAGTGCTGCCTCCATACGGTTTCCTTTGCCAGAGTCCTTCCCCGGGAGCTCCTGCATCTCGGACTGTCCCCATGCCTGTCCCCCTCCCCTTGGACTTGCATGCATTTCGTCTCTGTCCCTGTGGAACCCAGTGACTTGGAGCATGGTTTGGACCAGAGGCATGGGAAACCTTTCTGTGGCCTTGGCTTGTGAGCAATGCTTTGGCCCTTTGGGGTGTGTCTTCCAGCTTTCTGCATTTCCCTGGTTTCTCTGTGGGTCACAGGAGGAGCCAGCCCTTTCCTGTCTGGGGTCAGGCTGAGGTGTCTCAGCAGGAACAGGGGTCTCCGCCCCGAGATTGTGTCCATATTTACCAAAGGGGGCTCTATGGTTACATCTCATCTGTAATCCATCGGGGATTTCAACATCCAATAAGGGAAATTCTATGTCAAGTCTACCCAGAAAAGAAGGAGTCCCCTTTGAAAATAGGGGGGCAGACACAAAGGCCCATACTGTGTGATTCCACGTACAGGAAACCTCCAGAACAGGTAAAGGGACAGAGAGAGGAAGCAGCTTAGAGATTTCCAGGGAGGCCTTCTGGTTCGGGCACTCCTTTGCGGAAGCAGATATTCCACAGCCATGTTCTGTGGTGTGGTGGCCCAGCGTTGGGAATGTACTTGATGCTCAGGACTTGTTCAACTGAAAACAATGAATTTTATTTAAAATAAATAATAAACAGCATATAGGACATGGAAAGAGAATTGAACAGTTAATACGAACCAGAGAGAAAGAACATAGGGGGAGGGGATGAAACAATCTGGCGGGGCATCGGGGTCGGGTGATGGAGCTAAGGGTAATGGTACAGGAGCTCTCCCCGTGAGGATGTGGGCTCTGGATGTGGTTCTGGGAGCCCTGCACGAGCAGGAGGAGGGGCAGGGCCAGATGCAAGAGCAGGGCCAGACACAAGAGCAGGGCCAGGTCAGGATCCACGGTAAGAGCTGGGTCAGGGGCAAGTAGAGGAGCACAGGCAGGGCCAGGGGAAGGGGCAGCGGCCCTGGAAAGCAGGGGAAGGGGCATCGGCTCTGGCAGGGGTAGGGGCAGGAACAGGGACACCGGCACGGGAAGGGGCATCAGCTCTGGCAGGGGCAGGGGCAGGAACAGGGACACTGGCAGGGGAAGGGGCATCGGCTCTGGCAGGGGCAGGGGCAGGAACTGGGACACAGGCAGGGGAAGGGGCATCGGATCTGGCAGGGGCAGGAACAGGGACACTGGCAGGGGAAGGGGCATCGGCTCTGGCAGGGGCCGGAACAGGGACACAGGACGAGGAAGGGACAGGTGCAGGGGCAGGGGGTGGGCCAGGGGCAGGAATGGGTGCAAACGCAGGGGCAGGGAAACGGGTAGGGAAAGGGGAGGGGCTGGGTCAGAGGCAAGGATAGGAGCACAGGGAGGGGCTGGGGAAGGGACAGTTGCAGGGGCAGAAGCCGAGTCAAGGGCAAGAACAGGAATACAGGCAGGGGCAGGAGAAGGGGCAGGATCCAGGGCAGGAGCTGGGTCCGGGGCAAGAACAGGAACACAGGTAGGGGAAGGGGCAGGTGCAGGGGCAGGAGGTGGGTCAGGGACAGGAACAGGACCACAGGCAGGGGCACGGGCAGAACCCGGGTCAGGGGCAAGAATAGGAGCACAGGCAGGGGCAAGGGAAGGGGCAGGATCCAGGGCAGGAGCTGGGTCAGGTTCAGGATCCGGATCAGGGTCAAGAAGAGGTGCACAGGTAAGGAAAGGGGCTGGTGCAGGGTCAGGAGCTGGGTCAGGGGCAAGAACAGGTGCACAGGCAGGTGCTGGGGAAGGGGCAGGTGCAGGGGCAGGAGGTGGGTCAGGAGAAGGGACATTGGCTCTAGCAGTGGCAGGGGCAGGGGCAGGAGTTGGGGCAGGGGCCGGAACAGGAGCACAAGCCGGGGGAGGGGAGGTGGCAGGTGCAAGGAGAGGGACAGGGTCTGCCGCATAGGCACGTACAGGAACCGGGGCAGTATCTGGGTCAGGGGCAAGAACCGGGGCACTGGCAGGGGTAGGGATGGGTCAGGATCCAGGGCAGGAGCTGGGTCGGGGGCAGGAGCAGGGCCACAGTTCGGGGCAGGCGCAGGGGCGGTGGCTCTGGCAGGCACAGGGGCAGGCACAGGGGCAGGCTCTCCGGAGGCAGGTTGTCCAGCAGGCCCTTCCTGGCCCCCGTCAGGCTCTCCGTGGGCGGGTGCTGGGTCACCTGCCGGCTCCTGGTCTCCTGCTGAAGCCGCAGCCACCACCCCTCCGTCCAGAGCTGCCGATGGAGTTGGAACCGGCTCTAGCTCCTCAGGTGGTGGAGCAGCTGTGAGAGGAGAAAAGCTCAGCCCGAGCCTGCTCTCCGTGGAGACAGAACCCAGCTCAGGGCCTCCCAGAGAAGCCGCAGCCAGGAAGGAGCCCTCCCCGGGGCGTCTCCCCGACCGCAGTCCACCCGCTGGGCGCTCTGAGCCCAGTCGTTGCTCCAGGCCCCACAGCAGGCTCTGGGGGCTCCTCCCTGTGGGGCCAGCCCCCACCCTTCCGCACACACCCACGGGCACCCAGCCCCGGGCTTCTCAGCCTCAGGCTCGGCCTCCGTGGGCTCCGGCTCCTGGAGCACAATGCAGTCAATGACCACCAGGGACAGTGGTCTGGGTGGTGTCAGAGGCCTCTCCCCGCAATCCCCAGCACCTGCTCCAGGGGAGTCCTGTGGGGTCACGCTCCGGATCCCGGACATGGAATGGGTGTCTGCCAGCCTCGTGCCGATCTCATCGGAGGTCTGCAAAGACAGGGACGGGTAGCCGGCCCGGAGCTATCCCAGTCCTGCCCGGCCAACCTCCCTGTCCCCTGCCCAGTCGCCCTGCTGCTCCCAGATTAGATACACACCTGTGGGTGCACAGCCCTGCACTTGGGACAATGACCCATCCAGGCAGGGCGATCGAGAGAAACCCTGGGCAGAAGCTCACAGCCCCCCACACCCCGTTCCACCCAGCCAGGCTTGACCTTGAACATGACCTGCCCACGGGTTATCTGACCCCTCATCAGCCTGTTCTTGAATGGCGTTGGCCCACCCCACATGACCCCGCTTCACACACACACACACACACACACACACACAAACACGGAGGGGAGGGAACCTGGGGCTGCACAGGTGGATTAGACCCTGTGGGGCTGGGTGGCCGGCTCTGGGCCTCCTGGTGTCACCTTTCGGGCCTTCCGGCCAAACGGCCAGAGGCGGTGGGGAGCCCTGATCGGACATCCCCAGCGGGGGCCAGTGTTTGCAGGGCGGGCTTTCTTAAGCCTGCAGCATCCAGACTTAGGGAGGCAACAAGCCCAAATGTTCATGGTTGGATGATCTCCAACGAAATGAGCTGGGCAGGGGGCTGTCTCTGGAATGTGGGTGCCTTGTTACCTGGGTTCCAAATTCTGTTGGACTCTGTTGTCAGGGAAGTGAGGTCACCATTGCCTTGGGTCCCCTTACCCAACTTCCTCCTCACACAAGACCCCCGCCCCCGAGGGCCCCTTCCTCCAGCTGCTCAATGCTCCCCCTCCCCCCATGCCCCATCCATACAGTGACTCCCTCACAGCCCCCCCACAGCCTTCCCAAGGCCTGGGTGCACCGGTGTCCGCGCTGTGAGGACACAGAGCTGGCTTCAGACTGGTCTCCTGTGCGTGCCCAGGACTGTGACCCTGGACAGACCATGTGCGCCTCAGGGCCTCCCCAGGCTCCCCATCTGCACAGTGGGGTATTCTGGCTTCTACTCCTAGGGACGCGATCAGGGGTAGGACCTCTACATACATTCCGGACCTGCTATCACAGGAGGCTGGGGCACACTTGGTAATGCAAGGATGAGCCAGGGGCTGGGCGGGACATGGAGCACAGCTCAGAGGGGCCTGGGTCTGCTCTGGGGTCTGGGCAAAGCCACCCCCTTCTTGCCTGTTCCCAGCCCCTGTGGGAAGGTTGCAATGAACGGATTCCGACCTTGTCCCCTGGTGACGCACACTTCCAGGGGCTCCCATTAGGTTTAGGCTCAGACCCGGGGCTTCGTCTGCGCCCATGTGCTGGGCAGTCCCCACAGCGGTTCCCGGGCATTCCTGCATCCTGCTCACACATCCCTGTGGAATCCCCTCCCCTCCGGGGTGGATGGCCTGTGTGACCGCGCTCTCAGGAAGGGAATGGGGCAAAATGTTGGGATGTCATTTCCAAGCTGATGGAGGAAAGTCTGTGACTTCTTTTGTTTCCCTCTGTCGTGTGTTCATTCTCTGTCTCCTTCTCTCTTTCTGTCTCTGTCTCTGTGTCGCTCACAGGAGCAGGATCTGTGGACTCCAGGGGTGATGTGAAAAACCTCAAAAGCCTCCCTTGTCCGTGTTTCCCTCTTCTGTCCCGGTGCTCCGTTCCTTCCTAAGGCCTTGTCACCCGGACCAGAGCAGTGAATCTGGAACCTCTTCCAAATGGAGACCCGGAGGCTGCAACAAGGAGGGTCTTGGCCTTGGTCCCCAGATTAGTGGTCAGTGCTCTGCCACGTTCTGTGTACCCAGGTCCTCAGCCCCCCAAGGCCCCAGTCGCTCCCCTGCTCCGAAGGACCTCGAGGGAGTACAAAGCATTTTCCCAGGACTGGGAGCACAGTGGGTCGGGGATGGAGATCCAAGGCCAACAGGCTCTCCCACAAGCCTGTGGGACCCTAGGGACACTGCATCTCTACAGCCCAAGTGACAGAAGAGTAAGCTGAGGCCTTTGTGCTGGAGCCCCTCTGGACTTGGGGGTGGGTTTCTCTTCCTGCTTCCAAGTGCCCAGGCTGGTGATGCACACCGGACCCAGACCCTGTCCTCTCCCAGTGCCCTGGCAACCCCCCTGGGCCCCTTGGGGACCCCTGACCCTCAGCCTGGCCTGTCTCCCCTCCCCATGCTATGGATCTGGGTCCTTGCCAGGAGTCCTGATGCCCTGCCCCATGGCCCAGCTGTCTGCAACCTGTTTCTTCTTTCCCCCCTGTCACCCACCTCGCTCCCAAGGTGTCCTCCCCTTCTGACCCCCAGCTGGGCAGTCAGAGTGGTGTGTATGGGGGGGTGGGTGTGTGTGTGGGGGTGGGTGTGCAGGTGCATGTGCCTCTACGTGCCTGGGGATGCCAAGGTCATGTCCCCACATGGGACGGGGTGGGTAGCTCTTCTCGAGGATCTGAGGGGCTCTCACCCCCAAAGCAAACCTCATGGGCGGGTTGGGACTGGCCTAGGACTGGAGAGCAGCTCCTTGGACTCTGCACCCCTCAGTTGTCCTGGGCCAGTTCCTGCCTCTCTTGACTCAGGTTCCCAACTGTCCCTGAGGGTCTGACATAGAAAGGCTTGGACGTGGCTGCTCCTCCAGGGGTACGTGGGGGACAGGTGCACCAGGCACGGAGGCCTCCCCACCGCGAGGGCCAGCCAGGTGTGTCATGGCCAGGTGTGCACAGATGACCTGCCCACAGCTCCTGTAACATGACCCAGCCCTGCGGCAGATGTGCGCGAGACCCATGGCTCCGCACCTGAACGGTCCCCCACGTTCTCTCACCACCGCCAACTGCTCTGTGGCCCTGAAGTCCACTGAGCCCCGCAACCACACCCATCATGGGCAGCAGGCCTTAGGGTGCAAGGCCAGGTGGGGTGGACATGTGCGGATGCAAAAGTCACTGAATACCCCCCACCCAGCTGGCCTGGAATGCAGATACCCTCTCAGGGTCCAGGTAAGTGCAGGGCTGGGCCAGAGGACCTGGAGGCATCCGTGGAGGCCAACTCACGGCAGGGGGAAGATCAGTCCGCCCCTTCCCCTTCTACTCTCCTCCTTCTCCCTTGTCTTCCTGGCAGGACCCGGCACAGAGGTACAGCCTGTCCCTGGCTGCAGGCCTGGCTGGAGTCAGAGGGGCGGGAAGGAGGCCGGGGAGGAGGGGCCCCCCAGCAGGATGCCCAAGTGTGAAGGTGGCCGTTACTGTAATCAGGGACCCCATGGTCATTCAGGGATTTCAGCTCCAGGACCCGGCCCCTGCCCCATCCTTCACCCTCCACAAGGCCCGCATCCTCCCCAGCCCAGTCCCTGTCTGCAGCCAGTCCTCCCTCCAGTCCCCGGAAATCCAGCTGTTCCGGGGGCTGCAAACTCATTAAAAGGTGGAGCAGAGCCAGCTCAATGGGGCTTGATTCCGGGTCCTGCAGCCCCACAGTGAGGACAGGTGAGGCCAGGCAGGAGCGGGGAGAGGGCAGAGTGGACTCTCCCTGGGGGCCATGGCTCCCTGGTCAGCACAGACCCTGTGGTATGCTGGCCCCTAGGGCACCCAGATTTCAGCTCCCGGGCAGGCTCTGGGAGGGAGACCAGAGTGTGGCTCCTATTAGCTCAGACGTGTCCCTCTGTCCTGTATCTACACCCTGTCTCCCGAGCTGGAGTCCCCCTCCTAGTCAGCCAGCAACACCTTCAGGGCCAAGAACAGGCCATCATGAAGCTCAGGGGCCAGTGCATGGCTGGGCAGGCAGGGGAGGGCTTGCTTTCAGCTCAGGGAGTCTCTGGCTGGGCTAGCAGGGGCTGTGGAGGCCTGGCCTTCCAGCTTCTCTGCTGACCAGCCCTGGGACTGGAGCCATGTACCTCCCCTCTCTGGGCCTCACTCTCCTCCTCTGTGCAATGGGGCAATGCTGAATGATTGCTCCCGTGGCAGGAACATGTGGAGTGCTGGGCACAGAACCTGGATTGCAGAGTGCAGTGGGGGATGGTGAACCATGTCGGCAGTGAGCACCCCTCCCCCCAAAAGCAATCCAGCCCTTCCATGCAGCCCCCAGGCCCCTGGCTGGGAGCCCAGGAGCAGTGACCGACCACACTCCAGACACCAGGCCCCTGTGTGTGGCTCTTCCTCAGGAATGGGGATGTGGTGGGGACCCCGTGACACGGGGCCAGCTCCTGTCTCTGACGGAAGGAGAACAAAGACTTTCCCTGGGGTCCCCTAAGTCCACGTAAGAAGGGAGGAGGCTGCCCCTAAATGGTACATTGAAATTCTGCTTCTGTTAGAACCTGAGCGTTGGGGTTTGGTTCTTTCACTTGCTGGGCTGATGAGACACACACGCTCTCCAAGACTCCTCCTCAGGTGAAGAGCTCTTGCAGGTCCCGGGAGTCCTGGACCTGGGGAGGGGAGAGGGGCCAGTCCCCTCCCTGGCTCCAGAAGGAGACCTGTCCTCCCAAAGACAGGATGGTTTCGGGCCGTGATCCTGGGCCAGGGCTGGAGACAGCCCCTCACTGCTCCTGACTCTGGGGCTCAGTGGGCCTTTCTCAGGCACAGCAACGCCCACTGAAAGTGGGGGCTTCAGAAAGGACACACTCCTAGACCCGGTCCTGCTCCACGACGGTGGCTGCCTTCCCCAGCTCCGGAGGAAGAGGGACATCCTCTGCTTCTTTGGGCGGTGGTCCTCTGACCCACGAGCAAGCACTGAAAAGTTTCTAGTCCGCCTCTGGAAGTGCACCAGCCAGTCACTGTCCACACACGAAGACGGACAACTTGCTAAGGAAGCGTGGGAGGTGATTCTGTGCAAATGGTCTGCGGGTCGGTGGGGCTGGCTGCTTCAGGCACCGTTTCTCTGGATAGGAATCTTCCTGGAGTCTCATCTCCGCTCTCGGAGCTCCCTTGCTGCTGGTTTCAGGACCAAGGGAGAGACTGTGGTGTGGCTTGGAAGGTTCCACCCCAGCCTCCTTCCTTCCGCACACATCACTGCTCCCCCGGAAGCAGGGGCTGTTGCTCCCACATGCCCTGCGCAAGGCTGGTTTAAGGCACTCATTCCCTCCAAGGCCCAGCCGCTCTGGCTCCATCACATACATCGTGGCCACAGCTGCTTGGCTGGGTGAGGAGTCCAGGAGAGCTCTCCTTTCCCAGGATAAGGGTTCATATTCCTGGCCAGAGAAATAAGTCCCATCTGTCCTCTGCTAGAGAAGGTGAATTCCTGGGCCGGGTGGCCCTCGGGTGCCTGAGGACATGGGGTTCCCCCGCAGGTCCCCTGGAGAGAAGGGCGACGGGCACTCCTGTCTGGGAGAACAGTGAGCAGCACCCATCCCAGGCCGCAGGTGCACCCATCACCTGGCAGTGCTTGGCCTCAGACTCACCCCCGGAAACTCTGGCCCGGTTTTTCACAGATGTGTTTTCAGGAGTGTTCAGCACAGCAGTGGTGGAGGGAGCAGGGAATGGAACAGCAGTAATGCCCAAGGAGATGGATGGTGGCTCAGTCCATTAAGCCGCTGACTCTTGATTGTGGCTCAGGATGTGATCTCATGGTGTGGGATGGAGCCCCACGTAGGGTCTGTGTTCAGGGCAGCGTGGGCTCACGATTCTCTTATCCACCTCCTGCCTCTCCTACCACTCCCGTGCCACACTCTCTCTCTCTAAAATAAATTAATAAAATCTTTATAAAAATGGAATCCTACAGAATGTACTTTTAAAAAGTTGTAAAAAATCTGTCATATGATCTCACTGATGTGAGGAATTCTTAATCTCAGGAAACCAACTGAGGGTTGCTGGAGTGGTGGGGGGTGGGAGGGATGGGGCGGCTGCGTGATAGACATTGGGGAGGGTATGTGCTATGGCGAGCACTGTGAATTTTGTAAGACTGTTGAATCACAGACCTGTACCTCTGAAGCAAATAATACATTATATGTTAAGAAAAAAGAAGATAGTAGGCAGGGAAAAATGATGCAATGTATGGTGGTTAACATAATAAAAAAAGGGAAAAAGTTGTAAAAAATCATAACATTGATTTTGCCATTTTAACATTTTCGGGATAAAGTCTGGTCGTGTTAAGTATATTTATACTGCTGTGATACATATCTTGAGAACATTTCATTTGCAAATCTGAAATTTTGTACCCATTATTTGTTTTTCATGTAGAAAGCATATTTATTTATTTACTCATTTAATTATGCTCAATTAGCCAACATATACTACATCTTTATTTTTTGATATATTGTTAAATGACTCATTATTTGCATATAACACCCAGTGCTCGTCACAACATGTGACCTTCTTAATACCTATCACCCAGATACCCCATCCCCCCACCCGCCTCCCTTCTGTAACCCTCAGGTAGGTTCCCGGAGTCCAGTCTCTCATGGTTTGTCTCCCTCTCTGATTTCTTCCCATTCAGTTTTCCTTCCCTTCCACTACGGTCCTCCATGCTATTCCTTATGTTCCACATATGAGTGAAACCATATGGTAACTGTCTTTTTCTGCTTGACTTATTTCACTTAGCATAATCCCCTCCAGTTCCATCCACGTCAGTGCAAATTGTAGGTATTTATCCTTTCTGATGGCTGAGTAATCCCTTGTATATATGGACCACATCTTTATCCATTCATCTTTTGAAGGACATCTGAGCTCCTTCCCCAGTTTGGCTATTGCAGACATTGTTGCTATGAACATTGGGGTTCAGGTGCCCCTTCTTTTCACTACGTCTGTGTCTTTGGGGTAAATACCCGGTAGTGCAATTGTCAGGTAGTAGGGTAGTTCTATTTTTAACATCTTGAGGAACCTCCATACTGTTTTCCAGAGTGGCTGTACCAGCTTGCATTCCCACCAACAGTGTAAAGAGGGTTCCCCTTTCTCCACATCCTCAGAACATCTGTCATTTCCTGACTTGTTCATTTTAGCCATTCTGACCGGTGTGACGTGGTATCTCATTGTGGTTTTGATTTGAATTTCCCTGATGGTTAGTGATGTTAAACGTTAGTCATTTGTATGTCTTTTTTGGAGAAATGTCTGTTCATGTCTTCTGCCCATTTCTTGATTGGATTATTAGTATTAGTATTATTACTATTTTGGGTGTTGAGTGTGAGAAATTCTATATAGATCCTGGATACCAGCCCTTTATCTATAATATCATTTGCAAATATCTTCTCCCATTCCATGGGTTGCCTCTTAGTTTTGTTGACTGTTTCCTTTGCTGTGCAGAAGCTTTTTATCTTGATGAAGTCCCAAAAGTTCATTTTTGCTTTTGTTTCCCTTGCCTTCAGAGACGTGTCTTGAAAGAAGTTGCTGTGGCCGATGTTGAAGAGGTTACTGCCTCTGTTCTCCCCTAGGATTTTGATGGACTCCTGTCTCACATTGCGGTCTTTCACTCATTTTGAGTTTATCTTTGTGTATGATGTTAGAGGATGGTCGAGTTTCAATCTTCTGCATGTGGCTGTCCAATTTTCCCAGCACCATTTATAGGAGAGACTGTCTTTTTTCCATTGGATATTCATTCCTGATCTGTCAAATATTGGTTGACCATACAGTTGAGGGTCCATTTCTGGGGTTTCTATTCTGTTCCATTGATCTATGTGTTTTTGAGCCAATACCATCCTGTCACAGATTTGTAATATAGATTGAAGCCCGGCATTGTGATGCCCCCAGGTTTAGTTTTCTTTTGCAACATTTCCCTGACTATGTATCCTTGCCTACATGTTTTCATGTAGTACCGTGAATATGCCTTTTCAGCCCTTTCTGGCTTGCCAGGTCCCTATGGACAGGTGTGACGTTAATCTGATGTTCCTCTCTCCATATGTAAGAAATCTCTTCCCCCTGGCTGCTTTCTGGATTGCTTCCTTGGTTCTAAGATTTACAAGTTTTCCATGTTTAAATCTAATAGTGTATTAATAGACTACGTTGAATTTTCTATGTACACCATCATATTATCTGTGAATAGTCACAATGAGCTCCTCAATTCTTATTCCTTTTTGTTTCTCTTGGCTTATAACACTTCGGAGATTCTCCAATGCAATGTTGACTAGAGTAGCATTGTTTGAAGATTTTAATATACCTTTCTCAATATCTGATAGAAAAAGCAGACAAAACACTGGTAACAAATGGGACCTCATTAACATATATGGAACATTACATAGTAAGTGAAGAATACATTATTTTCCAGTGGTCCTACAATATTTATCCAAATACATGATACGTTGGGCCATGAATCAAGTCTACACATTTTTTTTTAATTCTTATGTTAATCCCCATACATTACATCATTAGTTTTAGATAAAGTGTTCCATGATTCATTGTTTGTGCATAACACCCAGTGCTCTATGCAGAATGTGCCCTCCTCAATACCCACCACCAGGCTAACCCAACCTCCCGCCCCCCTCCCCTCTAGAACCTTGTTTGTTTTTCAGAGTCCATCGTCTCTCATGGTTCGTCTACCCCTCCGATTTCCCCCACTTCATTCTTCCCCTCCTGCTACCTTCTTCTTCTTTTTTTTTTTTTTCTTAACATATATTGCATTATTTGTTTCAGAGGTACAGATCTGAGATTCAACAGTCTTGTGCAATTCACAGCGCTTACCAGAGCACATAACCTCCCCAGTGTCTATCACCCAGTCACCCCATCCCTCCCATCTCACCCCCCACTCCAGCAACCCTCAGTTTGTTTCCTGCAATTAAGAATTCCTCATATCAGTGAGATCATATGATACATGTCTTTCTCTGTTTGACTTATTTCACTCAACATGATACCCTCCAGTTCCATCCACGTCGTTGCAAATGGCAAGATCTCATTCCTTTTGATGGCTGCATAATATTCCATTGTATATATATACCACTTCTTCTTTATCCATTCATCTGTCGATGGACATCTTGGCTCTTTCCACAGTTTGGCTATTGTGGACATTGCTGCTATAAACATCGGGGTGCACATACCGTTTCGGATCCCTACTTTTGTATCTTTGGGGTAAATACCCAGTAGTGCAATTGCTGGATCATAGGGTAGCTCTATTTTCAACTTTTTGAGGAACCTCCATCCTGTTTTCCAGAGTGGCTGCACCAGCTTGCCTTCCCACCAACAGTGTAGGAGGGTTCCCCTTTCTCCGCATCCCCGACAACATCTGTCGTTTCCTGACTTGTTAATTTTAGCCATTCTGACTGGTGTGAGGTGGTATCTCATTGAGGTTTTGATTTGGATTTCCCTGATGCTGAGCGATATTGAGCAATTTTTCATGTGTCTGTTGGCCATTTGGATGTCTTCTTTGGAAAAATGTCTGTTCATGTCTTCTGCCCATTTCTTGATTGGATTCGTTGTTCTTTGGGTGTTGAGTTTGCTGAGTTCTTTATAGATACTAGATACTAGCCCTTTATCTGATATGTCATTTGCAAATATCTTCTCCCATTCTGTCGGTTGTCTTTTGGTTTTGTTGACTGTTTCCTTTGCTTTGCAAAAGCTTTTTATCTTGATGAAGTCCCAATAGTTCATTTTTGCCCTTGCTTCCCTTGCTTTTGGCGATGTTTCTAGGAAGAAGTTGCTTCGGCTGAGGTCAAAGAGGTTGCTGCCTGTGTTCTCCTTTAGGATTTTGATGGACTCCTGTCTCACATTGAGGTCCTTCAACCATTTGGAGTCTATTTTTGTGTGTGGTGTAAGGAAATGGTCCAGTTTCATTCTTCTGCATGTGGCTATCCAATTTTCCCAACACCATTTGTTGAAGAGACTGTCTTTGTTCCACTGGACATTCTTTCCTGCTTTGTCAAAGATGAGTTGACCATAGAGTTGAGGGTCCATTTCTGGGCTCTCTATTCTGTTCCATCGATCTATGTGTCTGTTTTTGTGCCAGTACCATACTGTCTTGATGATGACCGCTTTGTAATAGAGCTGGAAGTCCGGAACTGTGATGCCGCCAGCTTTGCTTTTCTTTTTCAACATTCCTCTGGCTATGCGGGGTCTTTTCTGGTTCCATACAAATTTTAGGATTATTTGTTCCATTTCTTTGAAAAAAGTGGATGGTATTTTGATGCGGATTGCATTGAATGTGTCGATTGCTCTAGGTAGCATTGACATCTTCACAATATTTGTTCTTCCAATCCATGAGCATGGAACGTTTTTCCATTTCTTTGTGTCTTCCTCAATTTCTTTCATGAGTATTTTGTAGTTTTCTGAGTACAAAGCCTTTATCTCTTTGGTTAGATTTATTCCTAGGTATCTTATGGTTTTGGGTGCAATTGTAAATGGGATCGACTCCTTAATTTCTCTTTCTTCTGTCTTGGTGGTGGTGTATAGGAATGCCACTGACTTCTGTGCATTGATTTTAGATCCTGCCACTTTATTGAATTCCTGTATGAGTTCTAGCAGTTTTGGGGTGGAGTCTTTGGGGTTTTCCACATAGAGTATCATATCATCTGCAAAGAGTGAGAGTTTGACTTCTTCTTTCCCAATTTGGATGCCTTTGATTTCTTTTTGTTGTCTGATTGCTGTGGCTAGGACTTCCAATACTATGTTGAATAGCAGTGGTGATAGTGGACATCCCTGCCGCGTTCCTGACCTTAGGGGGAAAGCTCTCAGTTTTTCCCCACTGAGAATCATCTTCGCTGTAGGTTTTTCATAGATGGCTTTTATGATATTGAGGTATGTACCCTCTATGCCTATAGTCTGAAGTTTTGATCAAGAAAGGATGCTGTACTTTGTCAAATGGTTTTTCTGCATCTATTGAGAGGATCATATGATTCTTGTTCTTTCTTTTGTTAATGTATTGTATCATATTGATTGATTTGCGGATGTTGAACCAAGCTTGCAGCCCAGGGATAATCCCACTTGGTCATGGTGAATAATCCTTTTAATGTACTGTTGGATCCTATTGGCTAGTATTTTGGTGAGAATTTTTGCATCCATGTTCATCAGGGATATTGGTCTGTAATTCTCCTTTTTGATGGGGTCTTTGTCTGGTTTTGGGATCAAGGTGATGCTGGCCTCATAAAATGAGTTTGGAAGTTTTCCTTCCATTTCTATTTTTTGGAACAGTTTCAGAAGAATAGGTATTAATTCTTCTTGAAATGTTTGGTAGAATTCCCCTGGGAAGCCATCTGGCCCTGGGCCTTTGTTTTTTGGGAGATTTTTGATGACTGCTTCAATTTCCTTAGTGGTTATAGGTCTGTTCAGGTTTTCTATTTCTTCCTGGGTCAGTTTTGGTAGTTGATACATCTCTAGGAATGCATCCATTTCTTCCAGGTTATCTAATTTGCCGGCATAGAGTTGCTCATAATATGTTCTTATAATTGTTTGTATTTCTTTGGTATTGGTTGTGATCTCTCCTCTTTCATTCATGATTTTGTTGATTTGGGTCATTTCTCTTCTCTTTTTGATAAGTCTGGCCAGGGGTTTATCCATCTTGTTAATTCTTTCAAAGAACCAGCTCCTAGTTTCGTTGATCTGTTCTACTGTTCTTTTAGTTTCTATTTCATTGATTTCTGCTCTGATCTTTATGATTTCTCTCCTCCTGCTGGGTTTAGGCTTTATTTGCTGTTCTTTCTCCAGCTCCTTTAGGTGTAGGGTTAGGTTGTGTACTTGAGACCTTTCTTGTTTCTTGAGAAAGGCTTGTATTGCTATATACTTTCCTCTTAGGACTGCCTTTGCTGCATCCCAAAGATTTTGAATAGTTGTGTTTTCATTTTCATTGGTTTCCATGTATTTTTTTAATTCTTCTTTAATTTCCTGGTTGACCCATTCATTCTTCAGTAGGATGCTCTTTAGCCTCCATGTATTTGAGTTCTTTC
>NW_023270166.1:0-13493 GCF_011800145.1 Mirounga leonina
GCTCACCATAGCACATACCCTCCCCAATGTCTATCACCCAGCCACCCCATCCCTCCCAACCCCCACCACTCCAGCAACCTTCGGTTTGTTTCCTGAGATTAAGAATTCCTCATATCAGTGAGGTCATATGATACATGTCTTTCTCTGATTGACTTATTTTGCTCAGGATAACACCCTCCAGTTCCATCCACATCATTGCAAATGGCAAGATCTCATTCCTTTTGATGGCTGCCTAGTATTCCATTGTATATATACACCACATCTTTATCTATTCATCTGTCAATGGACATCTTGGCTCTTTCCACAGTTTGGGTATTGTGGACATTGTTGCTATAAACATCGGGGTACACGTACCCCTTCGGATCCCCACATTTGTATCTTTGGCGTAAATACCCAGTAGTGCAATTCCTGGATCATATATGGTAGCTCTATTTTCAACTTTTGGAGGAACCTCCATACTGTTGTCCAGAGTGGTTGCACCAGCTTGCATTCTCACCAACAGTGTAGGAGGGTTCCCCTTTCTCCGCATCCCAGCCAACATCTGTCATTTCCTGACTTGTTAATTTTAGCCATTCTGACTGGTGTGAGGTGGTATCTCACTGAGGTTTTGATTTGGATTTCCCTGATGCCGAACGATGTTGAGCACTTTTTCATGTGTCTGTTGGCCATTTGGATGTCTTCTTTGGGAAAATGTCTGTTCATGTCTTCTGCCCATTTCTTGATTGGATTCTTTGTTCTTTGGGTGTTGAGTTTGATAAGTTCTTTACAGATTTTGGATACTAGCCCTTTATCTGATATGTCACTTGCAAATATCTTCTCCCATTCTATCAGTTGTCTTTTGGTTTTGTTGACTGTTTCTTTTGCTGTGCAAAAGCTTTTTATCTTGATGAAGTCCCAATAGTTCATTTTTGCCCTTGCTTCCCTTGCCTTTGGCGATGTTTCTAGGAAGAAGTTGCTGCGGCTGAGGTCGAAGAGGTTGCTGCCTGTGTTCTCCTTTAGGATTTTAATGGACTCCTGTCTCACATTTAGGTCTTTCAACCATTTTGAATTTATTTTTGTGTGTGGTGTATGGAAATGGTCCAGTTTCATTCTTCTGCATGTGGCTTCCCAATTTTCCCAACACCATTTGCACCATTTGTTGAAGAGACTGTCTTTTTTCCATTGGACATTCTTTCCTGCTTTGTCAAAGATTAGTTGACCATAGAGTTGAGGGTCCATTTCTGGGCTCTCTATTCCGTTCCATTGATCTATGTGTCTGTTTTTCTGCCAGTACCATACTGTCTTGATGATGACAGCTTTGTAATAGAGCTGGAAGTCCAGAATTGTGATGCCGCCAGCTTTGCTTTTCTTTTTCAACATTCCTCTGGCTATTCGGGGTCTTTTCTGGTTCCATACAAATTTTAGGATGATTTGTTGCATTTTTTGGAAAAAAGTGGATGGTATTTTGATGGGGATTGCATTGAATGTGTAGATTGCTCTTGGTAGCATTGACATCTTCACAATATTTGTCCTTCTAATCCATGAGCATGGAATGTTTTTCCATTTCTTTGTGTCTTCCTCAATTTCTTTCATGAGTATTTTATAGTTTTCTGAGTACAGATCCTTTGCCTCTTTGGTTAGATTTATTCCGAGGTATCTTATGGTTTTGGGTGCAATTGTAAATGGGATCGACTCCTTCATTTCTCTTTCTTCTGTCTTGTTGGTGTATAGGAACGCCACTGACTTCTGTGCATTGATTTTATATCCTGCCACTTGACTGAACTCGTGTATGAGTTCTAGCAGTTTTGGGGTGGAATCTTTGGGTTTTCCACATAAAGTATCATATCATCTGCAAAGAGTGAGAGTTTGACTTCTTCTTTGCTGATTCAGATGCCTTTGGTTTCTTTTTGTTGTCTGATTGCTGTGGCTAGGACTTCTAATACTATGTTGAATAGCAGTGGTGCTAGTGGACATCCCTGCCGTGTTCCTGACCTTAGGGGGAAAGCTCTCAGTTTTTCCCCATTGAGAATGATATTCGCTGTGGGTTTTTCATAGATGGCTTTTATGATATTGAGGCATGTACCCTCTATCCCTATACTCTGAAGAGTTTTGATCAAGAAAGGATGCTGTACTTTGTCAAATGCTTTTTCTGCATCTATTGAGAGGATCGTATGATTCTTGTTCTTTCTTTTGTTAATGTATTGTATCACGTTGATTGATTTGCGGATGTTGAACCAACCCTGCAGCCCAGGGATAAATCCCACTTGGTCGTGGTGAATAATCATTTTAATGTACTGTTGGATCCTATTGGCTAGTATTTTGGTGAGAATTTTTGCATCCATGTTCATCAAGGATATTGGTCTGTAATTCTCCTTTTTGATGGGGTCTTTGTCTGGTTTTGGGATCAAGATAATGGTGGCCTCATAAAACGAGTTTGGAAGTTTTCCTTCCATTTCTATTTTTGGGAACAGTTTCAGAAGAATAGGCATTAATTCTTCTTGAAATGTTTGGTAGAATTCTCCTGGGAAGGCATCTGGCCCTGGGCTTTTGTTTGTTGGGAGATTTTTGATGACTGCTTCAATTTCTTAGTGGCTATAGGTCTGTTCAGGTTTTCTATTTCTTTCTGGTTCAGTTTTGGTAGTTGATACATCTCTAGGAATGCGTCCATTTCTTCCAGGTTATCTAATTTGCTGGCATAGAGTTGCTCATAATATGTTCTTATAATTCTTTGTATTTCTTTGATGTTGGTTATGATCTCTCCTCTTTCATTCATGATTTTGTTGATTTGGGTCATTTCTCTTCTCTTTTTGATAAGTCTGGCCAGGGGTTTATCAATCTTGTTAATTCTTTCAAAGAAGCAGCTCCTAGTTTCGTTCATCTGTTCTACTGTTCTTTTGGTTTCTATTTCATTGATTTCTGCTCTGATCATTATTATTTCTCTTCTCCTGCTGGGTTTAGGCTTTATTTGCTGTTTTTTCTCCAGCTCCTTTAGGTGTAGGGTTAGGTTGTGTACTTGAGACCTTTCTTGTTTCTTGAGAAAGGCTTGTATTGCTATATACTTGCCTCTAAGGACTGCTTTTGCTGCATCCCAAAGATTTTGAACAGTTGTGTTTTCATTTTCATTGGTTTCCATGATTTTTTTTAATTCTTCTTTAATTTCCTGGTTGACCCATTCATTCTTTAGTAGGATGCTCTTTAGCCTCCATGTATTTGAGTTCTTTCTGACTTTCCTCTTGTGATTGAGTTCTAGCTTCAAAGCATTGTCGTCGAAAAATATGCAGAGAATGATCCCAATCTTTTGGTATGATTGAGACCTGATTTGAGACCTAGGATGTGATCGATTCTGGAGAATGTTCCATGGGCACTAGAGAAGAATGTGTATTCCATTGCTTTGGGATGGAATGTTCTCAATATGTCTGTGAAGTCCATTTGGTCCAGTGTGTCATTTTAAGTCTTTACTTCCTTGTTGATCTTTTGCTTAGATGATCTGTCCATTTCAGTGAGATGGGAGTTAAAGTCCCCCACTATTATTGTATTGTTGTCAATGTGTTTCTTTGCTTTTGTTATTATTTGGCTTATATAATTGGCTACTCCCATGTTAGGGGCATAGATATTTACAATTGTTAGATCTTCTTGTTGGATAGAACCTTTAAATAGGATATAGTGTCCTTCCTCATCTCTTATCACAGTCTTTGGTTTAAAATCTAATTTGTCTGATATAAGGATTGCCACCCCAGCTTTCTTTTGGTGTCCATTAGCATGGTAAATGGTTTTCCACCCCCTCACTTTCAACCTGTGGGTGTCTTTGGGTCTAAAATGAGTCTCTTGCAGACAGCATATTGATGGGTCTTGTTTTTTAATCCAATCTGATAGCCTGTGTCTTTTGATTGGGGCATATAGCCAATTTACACTCAGGGTAACTATTGAACGATATGAATTTAGTGCCATTGTATTGCCTGTAAGGTGACTGTTACTGTATATTGTCTGTGTTCCTTTCTGGTCTATGTTACTTTTGGGCTCTCCCTTTGCTTAGAGGACCCCTTTCAATATTTCTTGTAGGGCTGGTTTTGTGTTTGCAAATTCCTTTAGTTTTTGTTTGTCCTGGAAGCTTTTTAACTCTCCTTCTATTTTCAATGACAGCCTAGCTGGATATAGTATTCTTGGCCGCATATTTTTCTCATTTAGTGTCTGAATATATCACACCAGTCCTTTCTGGCCTGCCAGGTCTCTGTGGATAGGCCTGTTGCTAATCTAATGTTTCTACCATTGTAGGTTACATATCTCTTCTCCCGAGCTGCCTTCAGGATTTTCTCTTTGTCTCTGAGACTTGTAAGTTTTATTATTAGATGTAGGGGTGTTGACCTATTTTTATTGATTTTGAGAGGGGTTCTCTGTGCTTCCTGGATTTTGATGCCTGTTTCCTTCCCCCAATTAGGGAAGTTCTCTGCTATAATTTGCTCCATTATACCTTCTGCCCCTCTCTCTCTTTCTTCTTCTTCTGGGTTCCCAATTATTCTAATGTTGTTTCGTCTTATGGTATCACTTATCTCTCGAATTCTGCCCTCGTGGTCCAGTAGTTGTTTATCTCTCTTTTTCTCAACTTCTTTTTTTTCCCATCATTTTGTCTTCTATATCACTGATTCTCTTTTCTCCCTCATTTATCCCAGCAGTTAGTGCCCTCATTTTTTATTGCACCTCATTAATAGCCTTTTTGATTTTGACTTGGTTAGATTTTAGTTCTTTTACTTCTCCAGAAAGGGTTTCTCTAATAACTTCCATGCTTTTTTCAAGCCCAGTTAGTATCTTTAAAGTGATGATTCTGAACTCTAGATCCGACATCGTACTAATGTCCATATTGAGTAGGTCCCTGGCAGTCGGTACTACCTCTTGTTCTTTTTGTTGAGATGATTTTTTCCACCTTGTCATTTTGTCCAGAGAAGAATAGATGAATGAGAGAACAAAATGCTAACAGGGTAACAGTGTCCCCAGAAAATATACTCTAAACCAATCAGAAAAGACCTGAAACTGGGGGAAAAGAAAGGGAAAGAAAGAAAAAAGAAAAAGAAAAAGATAAAAACAAACAAAAACAGAACAGAACAAAACAAAACAAAACAAAAACAGAATATGATCAAATATGATCAGGCTGGTGCATAGATCTGTGCCACACACTAGAGTTTGGGTGTATTTTGGTCTGTTAGAAGAAAGTACCTCCCAAAATTTTAAAGAAAGAAAAACTTACATATGTACAAAAATAAGGGTTGATATGATGAAGGGATGGAATATGACTGTAAAGATGAAAATTATAAAAAATTAAGAGAATGTGATCAGGCAGGAGAGTAGAACAAAACCATTCACTAGAGATTTAGGGTATATTTTGATCTGTTAGAAGAAACTATCTCAAAATTTTAAAGAGAGAACAACTTATATATATATGCCAAAAATACGGGTAACTACTCTGAAGGGATAGAATATGACTCTAAAAATGAAAAATAAAAATGTTTTCTTGAAAAAGGGATTGATAAGATGTTGGTTAAAAAGGGAAAAAGAAAAAAAAAGACAGTTAAAAAAATTAACTTTGAAAGACTAAAGAACCATGGTAAGAAAGCCATGGATTCTATGTGCATTATTCCTCTAGTGCTGGAGTTCTGCTGTTCTCATTGATCGATAAACTTGGTCTTGACTGGCTGTTCTCACTGATCTTCTGGGGGAGGGGCCTGTTGCCGTAGTCCCCAAATGTCTTTGCCGAATTGCCCTGCCCTTGCCAGGTCCGGGATAAGTAATCTGCTCGGGTTTGCTCTCAGGAGCTTTTGTTCCCTGCAAGCTTTCCGCACAGCTTTGGAGGACGACAGTGAAAATGGCAGCCTCCCAGTCTCCGCCCCAGAGGAGCCAAGAACTCAGGGCCCTGCTCCTCAGTGAGCTCCCAGAGAAAAACAGTCAATCTTTCCCATCTCTCCAGTCTCCGGCTGCACTCCATGCTTACCCAGCCTGTGACCTAGCGTTTCTATCTCTGGCCGCCGACCCCATGTGGATTCTCCCAATCCAGCAGATCTGTGTGGTGCACTCCTGCGCTGCTCCTCCCAGGGGAGGAAGGGGAGTCTCCCTGGATCTGCCGCTTGTTGGGTCCCTGCTGGAAGAGCAGTGGCCCGACTGTGCTGCAGATCACGATTTATGGCAACCCTGAGCTGAGAGCCCGTGCCTTGGCTCCGTCTCTGCAGCCGGCTTCCCTGCTCCGATACCTGGAAGCTCTGCCACACTCAGGCACCCCTGGTCTTTCTGTGATCCTGAGGGTCCTGAGACCACACTGTCCCACGAGGGTTCCACCCCCAGCTTAGCCACTGGAGCGATGTCTCTCAGCGGAGCTGACTTCTAAAAGTTCCGATTTTGTGCTCCGCAGCTCTATCACTTGCCAGAAGCCACCGATGGAGGCCCCCTCCCCCGCCGTCTATCCTCCCGAATATTGCCTCGGATTCACTTCTCCGCACGTCCTACCTTCCAGAAAGTGGTCGTTTTTCTGTTCAGAGAGTTGTTGCTATTATTTTCTTCAATCTCCTGTTGAGTTTGTAGGTGTTCAGAATGGTTTGATCCCTATCCAGCTGAATTCCTGAGACCAAAAGAAATCCAGGTCTCCTACTCCTCCTCCATCTTGCTCCAACCATTTCTGTCTATGACCTAATTTTGTCTTATAACCTTAGCAGCCATATTGGATTAGGGCCCCCCCATAGGACTTCATTTGACTTTAATTACCTTTTTAAAGGCCTTATCTCCAAATATAGTCATATTCTGAGGTACAGGAGTTTAGAACTTCAACATATGAATTTGGGGGATCACAATTCAGCACTAAACAGGTAGTTTTCCCAAACACAAATCCCATCTTCTTTATTCTTTTAAAAATATATCTGAGACATCTTTGATCTCAAGATACATGAAGTTCTAATTCTTTTTGATAACATGCTTTATTAAATAAAGTGACAGAATAATCTTAACCATTCCTTTAGTGATCAAAGTAAGTTTCTTTCAAATTTTTGCAATATCAAAAGGTAATTCAATGTGTAATTAAGCATAAATTATTTTAAACATGTATGGATACATATGTAGGATAAATTCCCAATAGCAGAGCAAAGGATAATCACCATTTTTGAAACTTTTTTCCACCTAGTACTAATTTGTCTTCCATATCGTTGTACCAACTTATACTTCTAGCAAGAAGTATGAAAGTGCCTCTGTATTATCATATTTTATAATATTTGCCAATATGTATAAGTGAAAAGTATATCTTGCAAAATTATAATTTTATATTTTCTTTATTATAAATGAGATCGAGTGTCTTTTGGCATGTTTAAGAGTCAAATATTTGTATTTCATTTTCAGTAATCTGCTTTTTCATGTGCTTTGCAAATTTGCAGCTGTTTTGGAATATTTTCTTATTAATTGGTAGAAATGTTTCTACATTAAGAAAACTAATAATTTGTGATATAAGTTGAAATTTTTTCCCATTTGTCACTTGCCTTTTGATTTTGTTTATTTTTTCTTCAAGCAGAAATACTATATTTTATATAGTTGAATTTACCAACATGTTATTTCAAGGCTTCTAGAATTGTGTGCAATGGTTAAGAGGCCTTCACCATTCTGAGGTGATAAAAGAATTCTGTGTGCTTGAGTTTTTTCCCACTACTACTTTATGATTAATTTTCCATTTATAATTCTTTGATCTATCTGGAATTTATTGTGTGTGAGGCAGAAATCCAAATTTATGTACTTTTTCTTCAAAATGGCTTACTTTTGACTCAGTTTAATTCACTTAGTAACTCATATTTTTTACTTAAATTGAAGTGCTCTCTTTATCAAATGAAAAGAATGCCTTTGGATTTAGATGGATTTTCTATCCTATTTTATCTAGTTATAAGCACATACCACTCTGTTTTCATGTAGTTAGCTTTACAATGTGGTTTAATAAATTACAAAGGCAGTCCAATTTATTATGTTTTTTCCTAGAATTTTTGTGTATATTTGGCCAACCAATTGATAAGATTAATATTGGGAGCTTTGACTTCATTATGTTGTTGGTTTTTTCTATTCAAGAATATGGCAAAACTTTCCATTTGTTTAAATGAAAATCTTCTTTTTGTGTCATTCACTATTTTAAACTTTTCTTCTTATAGATGGTGTCTATTACTTGTTAAGCTTGTCTTTAGTACTTCAGCTATTGTTGCTACTATCAAAGTTTTTTTTTCTCCCATTATGGTTTTTACCGGTATATACTAGACTTTAAAGCAGTACTCCATATATTTTATTATGGTTTTTAAAGCACTGTGGTATTTTTTGTACTATATGTGTGCTTATACATACATATATTCACATATAGATAGATTCCATCTCACTGTTTTTGCTATAGCACTTAGCATAATGCTGTGTCAGTGCATTCATTTATAACTGATATTTATAATCCTACCTAGTTATGCTTCAGAATTAAAAATAATGGCTGTATCATAAAAATACCTGAGGCTTTTTACAAAGCATCTACTATTTAAATTCCATTTCTTACTTTTTTTTTTTTTAAAGCATACCATTGATGTACTATTATTGCTAGTTTTCTTTGGAGTAAAATCATAAGTAAATATGAAAATAAAGTGTGTAATCTTAAAAATGACTTAAGACAATTGAGTCATTTGATATTTTTGTCCAAAACAACAAAACAGAATGCCAACACAAGAAATTGTCCAGTTTCCTTGTGAAAAGTGTCAGGAACAAACTAATTTCACATAGTATTTGCATAAAAATATAAATAATTCTATTAGTAAATGCTCCTAATCTGTTCTTTACTTGAAAATGGTAACCTCATAAAAAGAGAATTTGTTCCTAGAGCTTTTTCATTGACTAGAATATTCTCTGTGTGGACATGCATGTATGGTTTCTCTTTCTGGGACTTGTAATTGTGATTATGATGGATTATAAGAATAAACATGTTGCATAAATTAGTTCTTTTCCTCTGAGGATATCATAAAATATATGAGACTAACTAATCTTAGTAGAAATTTTGGTTGCAAATAAACAAATAACTTTAGGGCACCTGGGTGGCTCAGTTGGTTAAGCGACTGCCTTCGGCTCAGGTCATGATCCTGGAGTCCCTGGATCGAGTCCCGCATCAGGCTCCCTGCTCGGCAGGGAGTCAGCTTCTCCCTCTGACCCTCCTCCCTCTCATGCTCTCTGTCTCAAATAAATAAATGAAATCTTAAAAAAAAAAAAAAAACTTTATCACAGTAATGACCCTAACAACTCATTAGATACTGTCTCTGTGAGTCTTTTTTATATTATTATTCCTTTACACTTATTATCTATGTGATGTAATTCACATTTCTTTGTTCACTGATTTCTTATACTTGTTAGTCTTTTCTGACCAACTTGGTTATAAACTCACTGGTAAAACAAAAACAAAAACAAAAACAAAAACAAAAAAAAAACCTCACTGGTAATAGGGACTATTTATCATATACCTACTTTTTTGCTCACTGCTACCTTCCCCATTTACAGCTCTTAGTGCCTAGAATAGCTCTGAGCACAGAGGAACAAACAGTTAATATACATTTTAAAACTTTAGCTTTAATTGAAATAATTAAATTGTTAATTAATTGATTAAAAGAGATCATCACCTGGGGCACTTTAGTAATTTGGGGGAAGGTAAAAAAAGGTGGATTTTACACTCATAAGTTGCTGAGGCTTATACATGTTTTCCTCCTTATTATTTCCACCTTCATAAAAAATATGGCATCTACACTTAGGGTATTATCAATTATGGGGAAACAAAATCTCCAGAGATTTGCAACATGTACTGCTGGTGTTATTCACTAAGACCACACAAAAAATTAGAATTTCCACCTTAACGGAATAATCTGGCTTCTGGCTGTGAGAGAATGGCTTGCTTTAAACCAATAATCCCATCAAAAACAAACAGATAGAAACTGCATAAACACAAACAAGCAAATAGGTATTTTAAGAGTAAGCAAACAGTTTTATACAACAAAGCTTTAAGGGTCCAAGCTTCCAGTGAAAAGAGAAAGGTTTTAAAGTGAGCCCTACAGTATTCTCTGCTTCTCTTCTCCTTCTGGCACTTTCTGATTCCTAAACTGCTTCAAATGAGAAATTGGAAAGACAGGCAGAAACCTTCAGTTTAGAAATTTCAGCAGACTTTTCAACATTTTCAATAATCAGATGAAGAGGAAAGAAAAACTGAAATTCAAGGCCCATTAAAAAGGAAAATAGCCCAGGATTCCAGTCAAGCCCTATGATAAGCTACACCTTAGGAATCAAAGCAGAGAGTCTACAGTGGTTCTGACACAGACCAAAAATCTTGACTGAATGAAGGAGATCAGTGTTTATTCTAACTGCTTCTCAGAAGAAAAACAAATCCTCTCTGGAGGAAGATAGCATAACCCAGAGCTTCACACAATGGTAGGACCAAATGAATGAAAGTAAAGAGGAAAAATGAACAACAGAAACAGATCCACACACAGTGCCAATATTGGAGGTAGAAACAGCCTGGAGCATAACAGTTTAACAAGCTACAGTTCTCTGGTAAAATTCATCTCGTCATCTGAATTTTACCAGAAAACTGGAATTAATAAAAAAAATCAAATGCACACTTTGGTACAGAAAAATACACTAACTGACATTGAGAATGTAATAAACAGTTGAAGCAGCATGAATGGTTAAACCATTCAATCCAGTACAGCCCTGAACACATTTAAGCCTCCAAACTGTGAGCTGATCATTAAGATAGACTTTGTTGACTTTTCTCCCTTCCCCACTTGATCACTTTCCTTTTGGGATCAATTTCCAAATAACTCTGAAAGTTAATTCTTATTCCAGGATCTGTTTGGGGGTGGGGGGTGTAGGTAGAAGCCAAACTAAGGCATGTAGGTGAAATAAATTACATGAAAACAATAGCACAAAAGGGTAAATGGATTTAAAATATTCAGATCTTTCATTATCTAGATATTATAAAAGTACTAATTTATATTAATCTTTAATAAGTCAAGAATGAATGTTCTGATCTCTATGGTAACAGCTTACGTGGGGGGAAAAATAATCTATAACCGACATCTAATACATTGGAACAAAAATTCTTGACATTTTTCTATAAGAAGGCACAGAAAAGGAGGGGGGGTGGAGCAAGATGGTGGAGGAGTAGGAGACCTGGATTTCATCTGGTCTCAGGAATTCAGCTGGATAGGAATCAAACCATTCTGAACACCTACGAACTTAACAGGAGACCAAAGAAAAGAATAGCAACAACTCTCTGAACAGAAAAGTGACCACTTTCTGGAAGGTAGGACGTGCAGAGAAGTGAATCCGAGGCGATATTCAGGAAGATAGATGGCGGGGGAGGGGGCCTCCATCGGTGGCTACTGGCAAGTGATAGAGCTTCGGAGCACAAAATCAGAACAAGTGATAGAGCTGCGGAGCACAAAATCGGAACTTTTAGAAGTCTGCTTCCCTGAGGGACATCGCTCCAGTGGCTAAGCAGGGGGTGGAACCCTCGTGGGACACTGTGGTCTCAGGACCCTTGGGGTCACAGAAATACCAGGGGTGCCTGAGTGTGGCAGAGCTCCCAGGTATCGGAGCAGGGAAGCCAGCTGCAGAGACAGAGCCAAGGCGCAGGCTGTCAGCTCGGGGTTGTCATAAACTATGATCCGTGGCACAGTCGGGCCATTACTCTTCCAGCAGGGACCCAATAAGCAGCAGATCCGGGGAGACTCCCCTTCCTCCCCCCAGAGGAGCGGCGCGGGAGTGCACTGCAGGGATCTGCTGGGTTTGGAGACTCCACACCAGGTTGGCTGCCAGAGATAGAAAAGCTACATCACAGGCCAGGTGAGCATGGAGTGCGGCCGGAGACCGGGGAGACGGGAGTGATTACTTTTCTCTGGGGGTGCACTGAAGAGTGGGGCCCCTAGTTCTTGGCTCCTCCAGGGTGGAGATTGGGAAGTCGCCATTTCACTCTCATCCTCCAAAGCTGTGCAGAGAGCTTGCAGGGAACAAAAGCTCCCGAGAGCAAATCCGAGCAGATTACTTAGCCCGGACTGGCAACCATGGGTTGCCACATCTGGGAACCATGGCAACAGGCCCATCCCCCAAAAGATCAGAGAGAACAGCCAGTCAAGACCAAGTTTACCAATCAATGAGAATGGCAGAACTCCAGCACTAGGGGAATACTGCACTAGAATTCATGGCTTTTTTACCATGATTCTTTAGTCTTTCGAAGTTAATTTTTTTAACTGTTTCTTTTTTTTTAATTTTTCTTTTTCGCTTTTTCAACCAACATCTTATCAATCCCTTTTTTAAAAATATTTTTAGGGCGCCTGGGTGGCTCAGCTGATTAAGCGACTGCCTTTGGCTCAGGTCATGATCCTGGAGTCCTGGGATCGAGTCCCGCATCGGGCTCCCTGCTCAGCAGGGAGTCTGCTTCTCCCGCTGACCCTCCTCCCTCTCATGTGCTCTCTCTCATTCTCTCTCTCGCAAATAAATAAAATCTTTAAAAAAAATAAAAAATAAAAATATTTTTATTTTCCATTTTTAGAGTCATATTCTATCCCTTCAGAGTAGTTACTCTTATTTTTGGCATATATATATAAGTTGTTCTCTCTTTAAAATTTTGAGATACAGTTTCTTCTAACAGATCAAAATATACCCTAAATCTCTAGTGTATGGCTTTGTTCTAGTCTCCTGCCTGATCAAATTATCTCCCTTTTTTTTTAAATCCTCTTCTTTCTTTTTTCAAACAACTTCTTATCAATTCCTTTTAAAAATTTTTTTATACTTTTCATCTTTACAGTCATATTCCATCCCTTCATTGTATTAACTCTTATTTTTGTACATATATAAGTTTTTCTTTCTTTAAAATTTTGGGAGGTACTTTCTTCTAACAGACCAAAATACACCCAAAATCTAGTGTGTGGCACTGATCTATGCACCAGTCTGATCATATTTGATCATATTCTGGGATTTTTTTTTGTATTGTTCTGTTTTTGTTTTTCTCTTTTTCTTTTTCTTTTTTCTTTCTTTCCCTTTCTTTTCCTCAGTTTCAGGTCTTTTCTGATTTGCTTAGAGTATTTTTTCTGGGGACGTTGTTACCCTGTTAGCATTTTGTTCTCTCATTCATCTATTCTCCTCTGGACAAAATGACAAGATGGAAAAAATCACCCCAACAACAACAAAAAAAAAACAAGAGGCAGTACCTACTGTCAGGGACCTAATCAATACGGACATTAGTACAATGTCGGAACTAGAGTTCAGAATGATGATTTTAGATACTAGCTGGGCTTGAAAAAGGCATAGAAGTTATTAGAGAAACCCTTTCTGGAGAAATAAAAGAACTAAAATCTAACCAAGTCAAAATCAAAAAGGCTATTAATGAGGTGCAATAAAAAATGGGGGTGCTAACTGCTAGGATAAAAGAGGCAGAAGAGAGAATCGGTGATATAGAAGACAAAATGATGGGAAAAAAAAGAAGTTGAGAAAAA
>NW_023270167.1:0-15702 GCF_011800145.1 Mirounga leonina
ACATGATGCTCTATGTTGAAAACCCAAAAGACTCCACCTCAAAATTGCTAGAACTCATACAGGAATTCGGCAACGTAGCAGGATATAAAATCAATGCACACAAGTCAGTTCCATTTCTATACACTAACAACGCAACTGTTGAAAGAGAAATCAAGGAATCGATCCCATTTACAATTGCACCAAAAACCATGAGCTACCTAGGCATAAACCTAACCAAAGAGGTAAAGGATCTGTACTCTGAAAACTACAAAACACTTATGAAAGAAATTGAGGAAGACACAAAGAAATGGAAAAACATTCCATGCTCATGGATTGGAAGAACAAATATTGTTAAAATGTCTATGCTACCCAGAGCAGTCTACACATTCAATGCAATCCCTATCAAAATACCATCAACATTTTTTTACAGAGCTAGAACAAATAATCCTAAAATTTGTATGGAACCAGAAAAGACCCCGAATAGCCAGAGGAATGTTGAAAGAAGAAAACCAAAGCAGGTGGTATCACAATTCTGGACTGGAAGCTCTATTACAAAGCTGTCATCATCAAGACAGTATGGTACTGACACAAAAACAGACACATGGATCAATGGAACTGCATAGAGAACCCAGAAATGGACCCTCAACTCAATGTCTACTAATCTTGAACAAAGCAGAAAAGAAAATCCAGTGGAAAAAAGACAGTCTCTTCAACAAATGGTGTTGGAAAAACTGGACAGCCACATATAAAGGGGGACCCTCTTACGCTGCTGGTGGGAATGCAAGCTGGTGCAGCCACTCTGGAAAACAGTATGGAGGTTCCTCAAGAAGTTAAAAATAGAGCTACCCTATGACCCAGCAATTGCACTACTTGGTATTTTACCTCAAAGATAAAAATGTAATGATCTGAAGGGGTAGCTGCACCCCAATGTTTATGGCAGCAATGTCCACAATAGCCAAAATATGGGAAAAGCCCAGATGTCCATCAACAGATGAATGGATAAAGAAGATGTGGTGTGTATATATAATGGAATACTACTCGGCCATCAAAAATATGAAATCTTGCCATTTGCAGTGATGTGGTTGGAACTACAGGGTTTTATGCTAAGTGAAGTAAGTCAATCAGATAAAGACAATTAGCATATGATTTCACTCATATGTGGAATTTAAGAAACAAAACAGATGAACATAGGGGAAGAGAGGGAAAAATAAAATAAAACAAAATCAGAGAGGGAGATAAACCATAAGAGGCTCTTAACTATAGGAAACTGAGGGTTGCTGCGGGGAGTTCAGTGGGGGGGATGGGGTAACTGGATGATGGGCATTAAGGATGGCACTTGATGGAATGAGCACTGGGTGTTACTTGCAACTGATGAATCACTAAACTGTACCTCTGAAACTAATAATACACTACATGTTAATTAATTGATTTTTTTAAAAATGACCTTTGCTAAAGAAGCCAAATTATTTTATTAAACCTTAATTCTTGACTACGTCTTTTTTTTAGCATTCATTGTGATGACATGGGAGTACAAATAAAGCCCTGTCACATACAAAATACCAAAAAAAAAAGCACTTGTGTGTTTGAGTTGTGAGCTGAACCAGCGGTGTTTCCCAAGAACACCATTTTTATTTGGCAGACTTTTGGTTATTCAGTTTATTCAGACTTAGGTATTTGGCAGACATGCCCAGAGATCCTCCTTCAGAGACAACAATCTCAGAGATAATGTTTTCTTTATTGAGGGTGACATTTTCTGTAAAAGCCTAAACACAGGTAAGGTCCAGGGAGCCATAGCAATTTACTTAAGGACACATAGCATAAAATAGCAGGTGTGAGCTTAGAAATCAGTCCCCCTTAACTTCCAGCCCTCTACCCTTCCCAGTCTGCTAAATGAGACAGGTGGCTTTCCATATTTCATGCATCCTCTCTGTGAGATAGAGTTAATGCTGCAAAAGAAATGCCAGGTGGAAAAACTGACAAGTCAGATATTACACAGCCACTTATTTTATTTTGTAATCTTCACAATCTGAGCAACCAAGTAGAATACATAAGTAGAATACATAAGACACTAAAACGTGGCATAATAAAATTCATTTGACCAGGAATATGGGCTTCCATGTTTTTGTCTCCAGCTCAGTTTTTTTTTTTTTTTTTCATTTTTAATGTCAACTGTTTTTTGGGTCCAGTGCTCACTTTGGCAAAAGCACATTTAGTTGCAAATTGAGACATGGTGTGTAGCTGCTATGATTCAGGAATTCGGAATCTTTACCCAATATTAGGCCTTGAGGGTAGAAAGAAATACTGGAGGAAAAAAAAACATTTCAACCTTGCCATGTACAGATGAATGCCTGAAATAAATATTAACTGTTATTTCTGCAAACTTTCCAACTGTTTTTTATATACTTCATTTCCCCCATTTGTGAGTCTACAACGTATTCTGGCAACATTATGGGTTTCTATTCATGATGAGTCTTTTTTTTTTTTTTAAAGATTTTATTTATTTGAGACAGAGAGAATGAGAGAGACAGAGAGCACATGAGAGGGGGGAGGGTCAGAGGGAGAAGCAGGCTCCCTGCCGAGCAGGGAGCCCGATGTGGGACTCGATCCAGGGACTCCAGGATCATGACCTGAGCCGAAGGCAGTCGCTTAACCAACTGAGCCACCCAGGCGCCCTTCATGATGAGTCTTCTCAGCGTGGGCTGGGTCAGTGTCTGTAGCTCAGCTGGCTGGTGCCAGAGTGGAGAGCTTGTCTGATTTGATTCCACCCCAGGCACTGAAGGATTTTCAAGATTTTCCTCTTAATATTTGGCTTTACTTGATAAACCTAGGGCATGCTGGGAGATCTCAGCAAGAGGAAGAATTTAGTAACCACAGGGAGGCCTGTTTGGAGGGTTGTGGGTAAGTATGAAAGCTTATGAGTGTGACTGCTAATGACCCTTGAATGTTCTGCTTTTCACAGGATTTTCTTTCAACAAAAAGTGTGTAGGCTTGTGACGACAGAGGGCTTGTAGAAAACTCAGCCATCCCCAGAAAGGCAAATGTATGACTGAGTCATTTCCCCAGAGAAGCCACTAGTATGTGGAACCATATGGTTCAGCATGCAATTTAGAATTTCAAAAGCAGGAGTCGGCAAAAGGTTGCATAGGGTTTTAGCCTCTCGTCTTTATCATCATTTTTCTTTCTTACTTGTTGAGTGCTGACATTGTCCTTGGCATACGCAGGAGAGAAGGCATGCTGTCTGCCTCTGATCAACATTGGAGAAAGTGCTCAATTCAGAAATAGGTTCTATACAGCTGAGGAGGTGACCAAATCCCAAAGGCTTAAGTGTGTGTGTGTGTGTGTGTGTGTACAAACCAGTTTCTTTTAGATTCTGGTTTTTCCTTTTTTTGTTGTTTTTTGTTTTTATCCAGCCACTAAGGCTTTCTGTCTTGGAAAATATTTAATAGCCTAGAATCTCATTTTGTCTGGATGCTCCAGATGTCAGCTGGCCCTGTGGAGGAAGTGGTAGGGATGGTGGCTTTGCACTGTGCACTGGAGGAGGGAATATCACTGACTGGATGCCAAGACTCCGAGGCAGTGAGTATTGAGAACTAGTTTTCTGATCATTCAGCAGCTGGGTGCAGCATCTGACAGTGGCTGATCTTGGCATAGAGGGAATCGAACCAGAGGTAGTCTGTGTGCAGCATGTTCCATAGAAGTATAAGCAGCCTTACCTCATGACTCTGTACAGGGATAACATACCTTATCAGCTAGGATGACTGTGTGGTCCTCTAGCTGCTGAAAATAACTTCACCTTAGTTTAATTGAGTTCAGTTCACTTTATTAGTTCAATGCATGAGACTTGAACTTAATTAATTCTTGTGATTTAGATACAATTTTTAATTGCATCTCATTTTAAATAGTAGGAAACTGAGGATTAGAGAGAGTAAGTGTCTTATCCAAGTTCATACAACTGGTTCTTCTCATCGCATACCTTCATTTTGATGAGAGAGACAGCTTTCCTTTCTATGACAAAAATTCAATCTCATGCCCTGATTAGTGAATCTATGACTTCTTTTTCTTTTTAAGGACTTAATTTTTTCAGAATACTTTTAAGTTCACAGCAAAATTGAGAAGAAAGTACAGACATTTCCCATGTATATCCCCCCCCTCACATGCATGGTCTCCTCCATTGTCAACACCCCCTTCCAGAATAGTACATTTGTTACAATCAGTGAAGTTACACTGACACGTCATAATCACTTAAAGTCCAGAGTTTACTCTTGGTGGTGTGCATTCTGTGGGTTTAGACAAATTGTAACGATATGTATCCCTCCTTATGGTATCATATAGAGTATATTTTATAGAGAGTATTGCCCTAAAAATCCTCCGTGCTCTGCCTGTTCATCTCTGTCCACTCCCACCCCTGGCAACCACTGGTCTTTTTACTGTCTCCATGGGAAGACTTTTCCAGAATGTCATATAGTTGAAATCACATAGCATGTAGCCTTTTCAGATTGGCTACATTTGCTTAGTAATATGCATGTAAGACTCCTCCATGTCTCCTTTTTTTGGGGGGGGGGCAATGAACAAATATATTTATTAATTAAAAAGTAATGCAGTATAAGAACAAGAAAAAAAAGAGGGAAGCAAACCATAAGAGACTCCTTTTTAAAAAAGATTTTATTTATTTATTTGACAGAGAGCATGCACAAGCAAAGGGAGCAGCAGAGGGAGGGGGGGAAGCAGGCTCCCCACCAAGCAGGGATCCCAGGACGATCCCAGCAGGGATCATGACCTGAGCCAAAGGCAGACACCCAACCAACTGAGCCACCCAGGTGCCCCAATAAGAGACTCTTTAACTATAGAGAAAAAATTGAGGGTTATGGAAGGAGGTAGGTGGGGGATGAACTATATGGGTGATGGATATTAAGGAGGGCACTTGTGATGAGCGCTGGGTGCTGTATGTAAGTGATGAATCACTAAATTCTACTCCTGAAACCAATTTTTTTTTTTAAGGATTTTATTTATTTGACAGAGACACAGCGAGAGAGGGAACACAAGCAGGGGGAGTGGGAGAGGGAGAGGCAGGCTTCCCGTGGAGCAAGGAGCCCAATGCAGGGCTCGATCCCAGTACCCTGGGATCATGACCTGAGCTGAAGGCAGATGCTTAATGACTGAGCCACCCAGGCGCCCCTCCTGAAACCAATTTTATCATATATGTTGACTAACTAGAATTTAAATAAAAACTTGAAAAGGAAAAAAATACAATAATTTCATATAGTATGACATTGCATGAATATTTCAAGGGTGAGCATCCCAAAAGGAAGAGTCTTGTGGAAGCTATATTGCTTTTTCTTTTTTCTTTTTTAAGTTTTTATTTAAATTCCAGTTACCATATACTGTAATATTAGTTTCAGGTATACAATGTAGGTATTTAACACTTCCATACGTCCCCCCACCCACCTCCCCTCTGGTGTAACCATTAGTTTGTTCTCTATAGTTAAGTCTGTTTCTTGGTTTATATTTCTCTTCCCCTCCCCCATTTGCTTATTTGTTTTGTTTCTTAAATTCCACATATGAGTAAAATTATATGGTATTTGTCTTTCCCTGACTGACTTATTTCACTTAGCATAATACCCTCTAGCTCCATTCATGTCATTGCAAATGGCAAGATTTAATTCTTTTTTATGGCTGAGTAATATTCCATTTCATATATATATTCTTTATATATATCTTCTTTATCCATTCATCAGTTGATGGACACTTGGGCTATTTCCATAATCTGGCTATTGTAGATAATCTTGCTACAAAAATCGGGGTGCAGTATGGTGGTTCCTCAAAAAGTTAAAAATAGAACTACCCTATGACCCAGCAATTGTACTACTAGGTGTTTACCCAAAGAATACAAAAATCCTCCATATCTTTTAATGTCTTGATAATTCATTTCTTTTTAGTGCTGAATAATATTCCATTGTCTGGTTGTACCACAGTTTATTTATCTATTTACCTACTAAAGAACATCTTGGTTGATTCCAAGTTTGGGCAACTATGAATAATGCTGCTATAAACATCTGTGTTCAGGATTTTATGTGGACATAAGTTTTCAACTCCTTTGGATAAATACCAAGAAATGCAATTGCTCTGTTGGATGGTAAGAGTCTATTTAGTTTTGTAAGAAACTGCCGAACTGTCTTCCAAGGTGACTGTACCATTTTGCATTCCCATATATACACACATATATACGCATACATACATGTAATATGTAATATATGCATATTATATATGCAATGTATGATATATGATATATATACATATATACACATATATAAAATAGACATATATAAATGTCATATATGTATATATATGATATGTGTATCTTTTTTGGTAGAAATTGGCTCACGTGAGTATCAGGGACTGGCAAATCCAATATTTGTAGGACATCAGGACAGCAGACTGGAAACTCAGAGGTTAATATTGTATTCTTAGGTCTGAAGTCTGTAGGGCTGGCTTGGCGTGTTGGAAACTAGGGCAGGTATGTATGTTACAGTGTTGAGACAGCATTCTCTAGAAAACCTCAGTTTGTGCTCTTAAGGCATTCAACTGATTGAGTCAGGCTCACCTGTATTATTGAGGGTAATCTTTACTTAAGGTTAGCTGATTGTGGTTGTTACGTCTACAGAAAAACTTCACAGCAACATCTAGACTAGTTTTGACCAATCAACTGGGCACCAAATCCTAGCCAAGTTAACACATAAAATTTAACTATCACATCTATTATTGTGTGGTGTTTGTTTTTTCTATTGTAGCAGAAATAACAGTTAACTTGCACCACCTGTGCAAGATTTCTCTAGAAGTCTGTCTTGGAGTCTCAGCCTAAAACCTGTTTTGACAGCCCTTCTAACAAATTTATACAGACCTAATCCTCTTTCTGCTTAAAATAGAGTGGTTTCTTTTATTTGCAACGGAACCTCATTGCTGTTCTAGCAAAGTCTTGATATGAAAACATGACCAGGAGAGTATGAGGAAGAAACTCTATAGGCTAAATACATTCATGAGCATAGATGAAAAAGTAGCAACTAAAATATTAGCAATTGAATTCAGGAATCCATCAAAAAGCTAATATATGATCAAGTTGGGTTTGTATCAGAAAAGCAAAGTTCAGCGTTAGAAAAATAGTTAATTTATTTTACCACATTAACAGATTTAATATTAAATATTAAAAAGCATTTGATAAAATGCTATTAGGGAACTAGAAATAGACATGAATTTCCTTAACCCGATAAAGCATATCTAAAATACCAAACATCAGATAGGAAACAACAGCTAATTCAATGTTAAGCACAAAGCCTTTCCTTTAAAAAGAGTAGCAGGACAAGGACACCCACTATGACCATTTAGGTGCAATGTTGCTGTAAAAATTTCAGAAATAGTACTCATAAGGAAAAAGAAATAATAGTTGTAAAGATTGTTAAAGCAGGAACAAAAGTTTTGTGATTTGTGGTTGAAATTATCATAGAAAAATCCATAAAATGTAGAGACAAATATTAGAATTAGTAAGAATTCAACAAGGTTGCTGGATGAAGCTCAATATATAAAAGTCAACTTCTTTTCGAAACACCAGCAACAGACATTTAAAAATACAATTAACACAATGTGTAGGAATAAGGAAAATAAAGACCATTAAGGAGAAATGACAATTTTATTGAAAACCCCTAAAGAGTGAAATAATTGAAGCTATTATATACCACATTTTAGCATAAGAAGGTTCAATATTATAAGGATGTTAGTTCTCACCAAATTTACCATTTTTTAAAAAAATTCCAATCAAAATCCCAACAAGATTTTTTTATGGAACTTTCCAAGTATATTTTAAAATTTATAAGAAAGAACAGAGGTAAAAATAGCCCAGATGCTCAGATGCGTGGGAGGAAGTACATGGTAGGGGCTGGAGGTGGGGGTGGGGAAGGAGGGCAGAGGACTTACAAACATTAAACACTATGGTAATTACATCAGTAGGTACATATTGATAAATAGCTAATTGATGACACATGCAACAGATAGCTCAGAAACAGACGTATATGGAAGTCTGATACATGGCAGAAATGGCAGTGGATATAGAAAAATAGAAAATTGGATTTCCTACATGACAAGATCGACAAATCAACTCTAAATGTAATAAACATTTACATATGATAGGGAAAACTTGCAAAGGAAGTTTCCTTTCTGAGGAAATACAGAATAGGCTTATACCTTTAGTTGAAAATCTTGAGCAAAACGTAACAGGAAGAAACTGATTTAGGAATTAGTTGTTTATTAAATATTTGGTAGAACTTGCATATAAAAGTGTCTAGTCTTGGGGTTTCCTTTATGAAAAAAGTTTAAACGAATTCAATTTCTTTAATGGGTATGGACATTTTCAAGTTTTTTATTTTTTTCTTGAGTAAGTTTTGATAATTTAACTGCCTCAGGGAATTTGTTGATTTTTTCCTTAATTTTCAAATTTGTTGACAAAAAACTATAATCTTAAATCTTGTTAGTCTCTTCTGAATCTATAATTGTGACCTACTTTTATTCCTAATAATACGCCTTTTCTATTTTTTCTTGATCAACTTTGCTAAAATTGGTCAAATTTACTACTCCATTAAAAAATTCTTCTGATCCAGGGGGGAAAGATGGCGGAGGAGTAGGGGACCCTATTTCAACTGGTCCCCGGAATTGAGCTGGATATCTACCAGACCACTCTGAGCGCCCACGAAACCAGCCTGAGATGTAAGAAGATCTGGATCTCTACAAACAGAATATCGCAGGCGGTTGGTTTTCAGGTATGAAGCGAAAAGCCGTGATTCTGCGGGCAGATATCGGAGGATAAACGGCAGCGGGAGGGTGCCTGGCCGTGGGGATCCTACACTGCTGGTGAGTGACAGCCTCATGCGCTGTGGACGGGCACAGACTTGCAAACCAGTAGTGTCGGGAAAGGACTTTAGGGCAGCCCCCAGGGTGGAGAACCAGACCAGCGGGGTCACGCGCACGCGAACCGCAGCCGCCAGGAGAGAAACCCGGTGCGCCGGGGTCCCGCCGGTGAACTGCAACCTCTGGGGTGGAAACCCCGAGCGGCGGAGTCGCGCACACGCGAACTGCAGTCCCCGGGACAGGACCCCTAGCGCGCGAACTGGGAGTGGTTTTAGAAGCATAAAGGGCAGAGACGTGCCCCGACCTGGAGGCAGGACTGGGAGCACTGCGGAGGGGCGCACAACCCAGGACGCTGCAGTTTATAGCAGCAGGGACAGAAACGGAGACTGTGGCCTGGAGAGCTCACTGAAGAACAGACTGCGGTCTCTCTGCTCTGAGGCAGAGGGTTGGAAATGGTCTCTTCTGCTCTGACTCGCGGAAGAGACACAGAAAGCCGCCAGGGAGAGGCACCAGAGAACAAAAGCCCCAAAGCCTGATTCCCACTGAGCCCATCTCCCACCACAGGGGCGCAGGGCAACTCCGCCCAAACAGGGTTGCCTGAGTAACAGAGCAGCAGGCCCCTCCCGCAGAAGACAGGCTGGAAAAACAAGAGGCCAGCAACCCTAAGGTCCCAAGAAAACAGGTGCATCTTGCTTGGGTTCTGGTCAATAATTTCGACTCTATACATTCCCTCAAACACCCATCAACAGAATGACTAGGAGGAGGAGCCCCCCAAACAGAAAAGACTCAGAGATTATGACTTATGCTGCAGATTTACAAATGAATGGAGATATAACCAAGATGTCAGAGATGGAATTCAGGCTAGCAATTGTGAAGACAATGGCTAGAATGGAGAAATCAATTAATGGCAACATAGAGTCTCTAAGGGCAGAAATAAAAGGGGAATTGGCAGAACTTAAAAATGCTATCAATGAGATCCAATCCAATCTAGATAATCTAACAGCTAGGGTAACTGAGACAGAAGAGAGAATAAGCAATCTGGAAGACAGTATAATAGATAAAAAGGGAAAACAGGAGGCCAGGGAAAAACAACTCAGAATCCATGAAAATAGAATCAGAGAAATAAGTGACACCATGAGGCGTTCCAATGTCAGAATCATTGGAATCCCGGAAGGAGTGGAGAGAGAGAGAGGGCTAGAAGATGTATTTGAGCAAATCGTAGCTGAGAACTTCCCTAATCTGGGGAATGGAACAAACATTCGAGTCCTAGAGGCAGAGAGGACCCCTCCTAAGATCAAGGAAAACAGGCCAACACCCCTGCATGTAATAGTAAAACTTGCAAATCTTAGAACCAAGGAAACGATCTTAAGGGCAGTTAGGGGGAAGAGATTCCTTACGTACAGAGGGAGGAACAACAGAATAACGTCAGACCTATCCACAGAGACCTGGCAAGCTGGAAAGGCCTGGCAAGACATATTCAGGGTACTAAATGAGAAGAACATGCAGCCAAGAATACTTTATCCGGCAAGGCTTTCATTTAAAATGGATGGAGAGATGCAGAGCTTCCATGACCGGCAGAAGTTGAAAGAATATGTGACCACTAAGCCGGCCCTGCAAGAAATATTAAGGGGGGTTCTATAAAAGGAGAAAGACCCCAAGAGTGATCTACAACAGAAATTTACAGGGACAATCTATAAAAACAATGTCTTCACAGGCAACATGATGACAATTCATATCTTTCAATAATCACTCTCAACGTGAATGGCCTAAACGCTCCCATAAAACGGCACAGGGTTGCAGATTGGATAAAAAGACAGGACCCATCCATATGCTGTCTACAAGAGACTCATTTTGAACCTAAAGATACATCCAGACTGAAAGTGAAGGGATGAAGATCTATCTTCCATGCCAGCGGAGCTCAAAAGAAAGCTGGGATAGCAATTCTTGTATCAGACAAATTAGATTTTAAACTAAAGTCTGTAATAAGAGACACAGAAGGACACTCTATCATTCTTAAAGGGTCTATCCAACAAGAAGATCTAACAATTGTAAATATCTATACCCCCAACATGGGAGCAGCCATCTACATAAGCCAGCTGTTAACCAAAATAAAGAGTCATATTGATAACAATACGTTAATTGTAGGAGACCTCAATACTCCACTCTCAGCAATGGACAGATCATCTAAGCAGAAAATCAACAAGGAAACAAGAGCTTTGAATGATACATTGGACCAGATGGATCTCATAGATATTTACAGAACATTCCACCCTAAAACAACAGAATACTCATTCTTCTCGAGCACACATGGAACTTTCTCCAGAATAGACCATATACTGGGTCACAAATCAGGTCTCAACCGATACCAAAAGATTGAGATTATTCCCTGCATATTCTCAGACCACAATGCTCTAAAACTGGAACTCAATCACAAGAAAAAATTTGGCAGAAATTCAAACACTTGGAAGCTAAAGACCACTCTGCTCAAGAATGTTTGGGTCAACCAAGAAATCAAAGAACTTAAACAATTCATGGAAATCAATGAGAACAAAAACACATCGGTCCAAAACCTATGGGATACTGCAAAGGCGGTCCTAAGGGGGAAATACATAGCCATCCAAGCCTCACTCAAAAAAGTAGAAAAATCCCGAATTCACCAACTAACTCTACACCTTAAAGAACTAGAGAAAAAGCAACAAACGACGCCTAAGCCATGCATTAGAAGAGAAATAATTAAAATTAGAGCAGAAATCAATGAATTAGAAACCAGAAACACAGTAGATCAGATCAATGAAACTAGAAGTTGGTTCTTTGAAAGAATTAATAAGATTGATAAACCACTGGCCAGACTTATCCAAAAGAAGAGAGAAAGGACCCAAATTAATAAAATTATGAATGAAAGGGGAGAGATCACCACCAACACCAAGGAAATAGAAACAATTATTAGAAATTATTATCAACAACTATATGCCAATAAACAGCAATCTGGATGAAATGGAGGCCTTCCTGGAAACCTATAAGCTGCCAAAACTGAAACAGGAAGAAATTGACAACCTGAATAGGCCAATAACCAGTAACGAGATTGAAGCAGTGATCAACAACCTCCCAAAAAACAAGAGTCCAGGGCCTGATGGATTCCCTGGGGAATTCTACCAAACATTCAAAGAAGAAATAATACCTATTCTACTGAAGCTATTTCAATAGAAACAGAAGGAAAACTTCCAAACTCATTCTGTGAGGCCAGCATTACCTTAATCCCCAAACCAGGCAAAGACCCCATCAAAAAGGAGAATTTCAGACCGATATCCCTGATGAATATGGATTCCAAAATCCTCAACAAAATCCTAGCTAATAGGATCCAACAATACATTAAAAGGATCACCCACCACGACCAAGTAGGATTTATCCCTGGGATGCAAGGGTGGTTCAACATTCGCAAATCAATCAATGTGAAAGAACACATTAATAAGAGGAGGGAGAAGAACCATATGGTCCTCTCAATTGATGCAGAAAAAGCATTTGACAAAATACAACATCCTTTCCTGATTAAGACTTTCCAGAGTATAGGGATAGAGGGAACATTCCTCAAGCTCATAAAATCCATCTATGAAAAACCCACAGCGAATATCATCCTCAATGGGGAAAAGCTGAGAGCCTTTCCTTTAAGATCAGGAACATGTCAAGGGTGCCCACTCTCACCACTGTTGTTCAGCATAGTACTAGAAGTCCTAGCAATAGCAATAAGACAACAAAAAGAAATAAAAGGTATTCAAATTGGCAAAGAAGAAGTCAAACTTTCTCTTTTTGCAGACGACATGATACTTTATGTGGAAAACCCAAAAGACTCCACCCCCAAATTACTAGAACTCATACAGCAATTCAGTAATGTGGCAGGATACAAAATCAATGCACAGAAATCAGTTGCTTTCTTATACACTAACAACGCAACTGTTGAAAGAGAAATTAAAGAAACGATTCCATTTACAATAGCACCAAAAACCATAAGATACCTCGGAATAAACCTAACCAAAGAGGTAAAGGATCTATACTCTAGGAACTACAAAACACTCATGAAAGAAATTGAAGAAGACACAAAAAGATGGAAAAATATTCCATGCTCCTGGATCGGAAGAATAAACATTGTTAAAATGTCTATGCTACCCAGAGCAATCTATACCTTCAGTGCCATCCCAATCAAAATTCCAATGACATTTTTCAAAGTGCTGGAACAGACAATCCTAAAATTTGTATGGAATCAGAAAAGACCCTGAATCGTCAAGGAGATGTTGAAAAAGAAAAACAAAGCTGGGGGCATCACGTTGCCCGATTTCAAGCTATATTACAAAGCAGTGATCACCAAGACAGCATGGTACTGGCACAAAAACAGATATATAGACCAATGGAACAGAATAGAGAGCCCAGATATGGACCCTCAACTCTATGGTCAAATAATCTTCAACAAAGCAGGAAAAAACATGCAATGGAAAAAAGACAGTCTCTTCAATAAATGGTGCTGGGAAAATTGGACAGCCACATGCAGAAGAAAGAAACTTGACCATTCTCTAACACCATTCACAAAGATAAACTCAAAGTGGATGAAAGACCTCAATGTGAGACAGGAATCCATCAAAATCCTAGAGGAGAACATAGGCAGTAACCTCTTTGACATCGGCCACAGCAACTTCTTTCAAGATACATCTCCAAAAGTTAGTGAAACAAAAGCAAAAATGAACTTTTGGGACTTCATCAAGATAAAAAGCTTCTGCACAGCAAAGGAAACAGTCAGCAAAACAAAGAGGCAACCCATAGAATGGGAGAAGGTATTTGCAAATGACACTACAGATAAAGGGCTGGTATTCAAAATCTATAAAGAACTTCTCAAACTCAACACCCAAAAAACAAATAATCAAGTCAAAAAGTGGGCAGAAGAGATGAACAGACACTTCTCTGAAGAAGACATACAAATGGCTAACAGACACATGAAAAAATGTTCATCATCATTAGCCATCAGGGAAATCCAAATCAAAACCACACTGAGATACCACCTTACACCAGTTAGAATGGCCAAAATGGACAGGGAAAGAAACAACAAATGTTGGAGAGGTTGTGGAGAAAGGGGAACCCTCTTACACTGTTGGTGGGAATGCAAGTTGGTACAGCCACTTTGGAAAACAGTGTGGAGGTTCCTCAAAAATTTAAAAATAGAGCTACCCTATGACCCAGCAATTGCACTCCTGGGTATTTACCCGAAAGACACAGATGTAGTGAAAAGAAGAGCCATATGCACCCCAATGTTCATAGCAGCAATGTCCGCAATAGCCGAACTGTGGAAAGAGCCGAGATGCCCTTCAACAGATGAATGGATAAAGAAGATGTGGTCCATATATACAATGGAATATTACTCAGCCATCAGAAAAGATGAATACCCAACTTTTACATCAACATGGATGGGACTGGAGGAGATTATGCTAAGTGAAATAAGGCAAACAGAGAAAGTCAATTATCATATGGTTTCACTTATTTGTGGAACATAAGGAATAACATGGAGGACATTAGGAGAAGGAAGGGAAAAATGGGCGGGGGGAATTGGAGGGAGAGATGAACCATGAGAGACTATGGACCTGAGAAACAAACAGGGTTTTAGAGGGGAGGGAGGAGGAGGGATTGGTTAGCCCGGTGATGGGTATTAAGGAGGGCACGTACTGCATGGAGCACTGGGTGTTAAACGAAAACAGTGGATCGTGGATCACTACATCAAAAACTAATGATGTATTGTATAGTGACTAACATAACATAATAAAATTTAAAAAAAAATTCTTTTGTTCAGTTGATCCTCTTTATTCATATCTTTATTTCCTATTTTATTCCTATTTCATTTTATCTTTACTATTTAATTTTCCTTTTTCCTTTGTTTTTAGTAGATTGATTTTTTAAAAAAATTCTTAGGCTGGACTCTTATTTATATTCACCCTTTTTCTCTAATAAAAACATTTATGGCGGGGTGCCTGGAAGGCTCAGTTGGTTAAGCGTCTGCCTTCGGCTCAGGTCATGATCACAGGGTCTTGGGTCCGCCCAGTGTCCTCCCTGCTCAGTGGGGAGCCTCCTTCTCCCTCTTCCTCTGCCACTCCCCCTGCTTGTGCTCTCTCTCTCTCTCAAATAAATAAAATCTTTAAAAAAAACATTTATGGCTGTAAGTGTTAACTTCAATTACTTTTTTTTCCACTTTGTTCTTGTTTTGTTTAATTCCAGTATAGTTAACATACAGTGTTTTATTAGTTTCAGGTGTACAATATAGTGATTCAACAATTCTGTACATACTCAGTGCTCATCATGACAAGTGTACTTTTTTTTTTTTTTAAAGATTTTTATTTATTTATTTGTCAGAGAGAGAGAGAGAGAGCACAAGCGGGGGGAGCAGCAGAGGGAGAGGGAGAAGCAGGCTCCCCACTGAGCAGGGAGCCCGATGTGGGACTCGATCTCGGGACCCTGGGATCATGACCTGAGCTGAAGGCAGACGCTTAACGACTGAGCCACCCAGGCGTCCCACAAGTGTACTCTTTAATCCCCATCATCTATTTCACCCATCCCCCCATGAACCTCTTGTCTGGCATCCATCAGTTTGTTCTCTATCGTTAAGAGTCTGTTTTTTGGTTTGTCTTTTTGTTTGCTCGTTTTGTTTCTTAAAGTTCATATATGAGTGAAATCATATAGTATTTGTCTGACTGAATTATTTCACTTAGTATTATACTGTTTAGCTCCATCCATTTGTTGCAAGATTTCATTCTTTTTTATGGCTATGTAATATTTCACTGTGTGTGTGTGTGTGTGTGT
>NW_023270168.1:0-9032 GCF_011800145.1 Mirounga leonina
GGGAGCCTGCTTCTCCCTCTCCCACTCCCACTGCTGGTGTTCCCTCTCTCGTTGTATCTCTCTGTCAAATAAATAAAATATTTAAAAAAAATAAAATTCTAAAATTTCTGTTACATCAATTTTGAATTGAAGTTTATATTTTATATTGCATATATTTGAGATACTTCTATGTTATTATCCACTTAAAATCAATGGGCAGCTCTATTTTTAATTCTTTGAGGAACCTCCATACTGTTTTCCAGAGTGGCTGCACCAGCTTGCATTCCCACCAACAGTGTAGGAGGGTTCCCCTTTCTCCACATCCCCGCCAACATCTGTCCTTTCCTGACTTGTTAATTTTAGCCATTCTGAGTGGTGTGAGGTGGGATCTCATTGAGGTTTTTATTTGGATTTCCCTGATGCCGAGCGATATTGAACACTTTTCCATTTGTCTGTTGGCCATTTGGATGTCTTCTTTGGAAAAATGTCTGTTCATGTCTTCTGCCCATTTCTTGATTGGATTCTTTGTTCTTTGGGTGTTGAGTTTGATAAGTTCCTTATACATTTTGGATATTAGCCCTTTATCTGATATGTCATTTGCAAATGTCTTCTCCCATTCTGTCGGTTGTCTTTTAGTTTTGTTGACTGTTTCTTTTGCTGTACAAAAGCTTTTTATCTTGATGAAGTTCCAATAGTTCATTTTTACCCTTGCTTCCCTTCCTTTAGCGATGTTTCTAGGAAGAAGTTGCTGCGGCTGAGGTCGAAGAGGTTGCTGCCTATGTCCTTCTTTAAGATTTTGATGGACTCCTGTCTCACATTGAGGCCTTTCAACCATTTGGAGTCTATTTTTGTGTGTCGTGTAAGAAAATGGTCCAGTTTCATTTTTCTGCATGTGGCTATCCAATTTTCCTAACACCATTTGTTGAAGAGACTGTCTTTTTTCCATTGGACATTCTTTCCTGCTTTGTCAAAGATTAATTGACCATAGAGTTGAGGGTCCATTTCTGGGCACTCTATTCTGTTCCATTGATCTATGTGTCTGTTTTTCTGCCAGTATCATACTGTCTTGATGATGACAGCTTTGTAATAGAGCTGGAAGTCCGGAATTGTGATGCCGCCAGCTTTGCTTTTCTTTTTCAACATTCCTCTGGCTATGCGTGGTCTTTTCTGGTTCCATACAAATTTTAGGATGATTTGTTCCATTTCTTTGAAAAAAGTGGATGGTATTTTCATGGGGATTGCATTGAATGTGTAGATTGCTCTAGGTAGTATTGACATCTTCACAATATTTGTTCTTCCAATCCATGAGCATGGAACTTTTTTCCATTTCTTTGTGTCTTCCTCAATTTCTTTCATGAGTATTTTAGAGTTTTCTGAGGAGAGATACTTTGCCTCTTTGGTTAGATTTATTCCTAGGTATCTTATGGTTTTGGGTGCAATTGTAAATGGGATCGACTCCTTAATTTCTCTTTCTTCTGTCTCGTTGTTGGTGTATAGGAATGCCACTGATTTCTGTGCATTGATTTTACATCCTGCCACTTTACTGAATTCCTGTATGAGTTCTAGCAGTTTTGGGGTGGAGTCTTTGGGATTTTCCACACAAACTATCATATCATCTGCAAAGAGTGAGAGTTTGACTTCTTCTTTGCCATGTTGGATGCCTTTGATTTCTTTTTGTTGTCTGATTGCTGTGGCTAGGACTTCTAATACTATGTTGAATAGCAGTGGTGAGAGTGGACATCCCAGCCGTGTTCCTGACCTTAGGGGGAAAGCTCTCACTTTTTCCCCATTGAGAATGATATTCACTGTGGGTTTTTCTTAGATGGCTTTTATGATATTGAGGTATGTACCCTCTATCCCTATACTCTGAAGAGTTTTGATCAAGAAAGGATGCTGTACTGCATCAAATGCTGTTTCTGCAACTATTGAGAGGATCATATCATTCTTATTCTTTCTTTTATTAATGTATTGTAGCACATTGATTGATTGCAGATGTTGAGCCAACCTTGCATCCCAGGGATAAATCCCACTTGGTCACGGTGAATAATCTTTTTAATGTACTGTTGGATCCTATTGGCTAGTATTTTGGTGTGAATTTTTGCATCCATGTTCATCAAGGGTATAGGTCAGTAATTCTCCTTTTTGATGGGGTCTTTGTCTGGTTTGGGAATCAAGGTAATGGTGGCCTCATAAAACGAGTTTGGAAGTTTTCCTTCCATTTCTATTTTTTAGAACACTTTCAGAAGAATAGGTTTTAATTCTTCTTTAAATGTTTGGTACAATTCCCCTGGGAAGCCATCTGGCCCTGGGCTTTTGTTTGTTGGGAGATTTTTAATGACTGCTTTAATTTCCTTAGGGGTTATAGGTCTGTTCGTGTTTTCTGTTCCTTCTTGGTTCAGTTTTGGTAGTTGATACATCTCTAGGGATGCATCCATTTCTTCCAGGTTATCTAATTTGCTGGAATAGGGTTGCTCATAATATGTTCTTACAATTCCTTGTATTTCTTTGGTGTTGGTTTTGATCTCTCCTCTTTCATTCATGATTTTGTTGATTTGGGTCATTTCCAGGTCTCCTACACCTCCGCCACCTTGCTTCCTACCCTTGAACAATAACTTTTTGATTTGTTTTTGTTTTAATCCCCCTGGTTGCAGATGGCAAAAATATTTTGCTGTGGTAATACTTAAGGGGAAGTTTAGCATAGTGATCATGATGGCAGATATCTCTCAGGAAGGAGAAAATCATTTAGAACAGAAGAGGGGTACAAGAGAATTCATTGTATTGATATTTGTATATATCTTAATCATGTTTACAAGTAGTCTTTTGAAATTACTAAAAAATACAGTTAAAAAAAATAAAAGAACTATCACTGTTGGTGAAAAACTTTGCCATGACTCCAGCTAAAAGCAATACATAAAGAGGAACAATTTAGGTATTGGAGAGACTTTGGTGGTATGATATTCTCCCAAAATTAATGTGTGGGAACACCTTTAATACACAATCACAGGAGCTGGGTGGGTAGACTTTCTCATTATTCTTGCAGTATTCAGCACCTGTCCAGGAATATTCTGGATGAAATGACAACTAATTAAGTCTTGAGATCATTGCTCTTGCTTTTAATCTAGTCCTCACAGCTCTGCAAAAATTAAAAGCTGCTGTAGATATGGAACTCTTTGGAACTTCCCACAGGAAAGGAAAGGAAGTATAACACACCTCTCAGTTTAACCAACTGTGAATTATTTTTTAATGTACTTAAGTAATCTGACAGGCACAAACAGATAAATTGCATTAGCCAAAGGGATATTTATGATAATTCATGATAATAAGCCTGTTCTGTAGTTGAAAATAAAAATCAAATGCAATATAGGCTTACAACTTTAATCAGTTAGCTTAAAAAATTCAAATATAATTAACATACAGTGTTATATTAGTTTCAGATTTACTTATCAGTTTTAAAATGACTGACAAATTATAAACAAGAATGGGTAAAAATAGGTATCAAAAGAAGAAATAGTCACTGAGAGGTGATATACTATGTCCATGTCAGGAAAAGAACTGGAAGTAATAGCTGTTAAAGCAAGCAGCTACAAATATATTATGCTCTCCTAACATATGTAAATTGAAGAGGGATTTGTATTCCAAATTGTCTTCAACAGGTTTATGCTACTGTCCTAATCCCTAAACCACTTAATATTTTTAAAATAAACCTATATGCTCAGGGTTAATTGCAAAGTCATGAATGACAACTCATGACATGACAGGGATGCCCACTCTCACCACTGTTGTTTAACATAATACTAGAAGTTCTAGCCTCAGCAGCCAGACAACAAAAAGAAAATAAAGGCATTCAAATTGGCAAAGAAGTCAAACTCTTTCTCTTCACTGATGGCATGATACTTAATGTGAAAAAAATAAAAGACTCCACCCCAAAATTGCTAGAACTCATACAGCAATTCAGCAACATGGCAGGATAAAAAAATCAGTGCAGAGATACAGTTGTGTTGCTATACACTAATAATGTGACTAAAGAAAGATAAATTAAGGAATTGATCCCATTTACAATTGCACCAAAAACCATAAGAGACCTAGGAATAAACCTAACCAAAGAGGTAAAGGATCTCTCCTCTAGAAACTCCAGAACACTTATGAGTGAAATTGAGGAAGACATAAAGAGATGGAAAAACATTCCATGCTCAAGGATTGGAAGAATAAACATTGTTAAAGTATCTAAGCTGCTCAGAGCCATCTACACATTCAATGCAATCCCTATCAAAATAACATTGACATTTTTCAAAGAGCTAGATCAAACAATCCTAAAATTTATATGGAACCAGAAAAGACGCCAAATCACCAGGAGAATATTGCAAAAGAAAACCAAAGCTTTGGTCATCACAATGCGGGACTTCAAACTCTATTACAAAGCTGTGCTCATCAAGACAGTATGCTATTGACACAAAAACAAGCACATAGATCAATGGAACAGAGTAGAGAGCCCAGAAATGGACCCTCAACTCTATGGTCAACTAATCTTCTACAAAGCAGGAAAGACTATCCAATGGAAAAAAGAAAGTATCTTCAATAAATGGTGCTGGGAAAATTGGACAGCCACTTACAGAAGAATGAAACTGGAACATTCTCTTGCACCATACACAAATATAAACTCAAAATGGATGAAACACATAATGTGAGACAGGAATCCATCAAAATCCTAGAGGAGAGCATAGGCAGTAAACTCTTCAACATTGGCCACAGCAAATTCTTGCAAGACATGTCTCTAAAGGCAAGGGAAGCAAAAGCAAAAATAAATTATTGGGACTTCATCAAGACAAAAAAACTTCTGCACGGCAAAGGATAGAGTCAACAAAACTAAAAGGCAACCTACAGAATGGGAGCAGATATTTGCAAATGACATATCAGATAAAGGGCTGGTATCCAAGATCTATAAAGAACTCATCAAATTCAACACTCAAAAAACAAATAAGCCAGTCAAGAAATGGGCAGAAGACAAAAAGAGACACTTCTCCAAAGAAGACATACAAATTGCTAACAGACACTTGAAAAAATGCTCCACATCACTTGTCTTTAGGGAAATATGAATCAAAACCACAATGAGATATCATCTTACACCAGTTAGAATGGCTAAAATTAACAATACAGGGAGCAAAAAATGTTGGTGAGGATGTGGAGAAAGGGAAACCCTCTTACACTGCTGGTGGAAAGGCAAGCTGGTATAGCCACTCTGGACAACAATATGGAGGTTCCTCAAAAAGTTAAAAATAGAGCTACCCTCCAACACAGCAATTGCACTACTAGGTATTTACCCCCAAGATACAGATGTAGTGAAAAGAAGCGGCACATTCACCCCAATGTTCATTGCAGCAATGTCCCCAAAGCCAAACTGCGGAAGGAGCCAAGATGCCCTTCAACATATGAATAGATAAAAAAAAATGTGGTTAATATATACAATGGAGTATTAGCAATTAGAAAGAATGAATACCTACCACTTACATCAATATGGCTAGAACTGGAGGGTATTATGTTAAGTGAAATAAGTTAATAAGAGAAAGACAATTATCATATGGATTCACTCATATGTGAAGTATAAAGACTAGTGCAGAGGACGATAGGGAAAGGAGGGAAAACTGAATTGGAAGAAATCAGAGCGGGAGACAAACCTTGAGAGACTCTTGACTCTGGGAAACAAACTGAGGGTTCAGACAAGGAGGTGGGTGGGCAGATGGGTTTATTGGGTGATGGGCATTAAGGAGGCCAGGTATTATGATGAGCACTGGATGTTATACACTACTAATGAATCACTGACATATCAAAAACTAATGATATGCTATATGTTGGCTAATTAAATTTAAATAAAAAAAGAAAACTCGGGACATAATTTCTGTTAAATAACACAATTCAAAGATTAAGATATTAAATAAAAACATTTTCCTTAATTAATCAAACTATCCTATTGCTTGAATGTAATGGGCCTGTTTTATAGGTAGAAAAATTTATTCAAACGGAGCTTAAGACTTTAATCAATAAGTTAATTTAATACTTTTAAAAAACTAAAAATAATTAATAGTTATCAAAAGAAGATATATTCACTGGGACTCAGTGTGATTATTCAATGTGATTAGTTCAGAAAAAGAACTGGGGGGCATGATATTCTGTATTAATGCAAGCATCTATAAACATATTATCTTGTACAATCATATTTTAATCAAAAGTTTTCATGTTCATGTCATAGGGGAAGGGAGGGAAAATGAAACAAGATGAAAGCAGAGAAGGAGACAAACCATAAGAGACTCAATCTCAGGAAACAAACTGAGGGTTGCTGGAGAGGAGGGAGGTGGGAGGGATGGAGTGGCTGGGTGATGGACACTGGGGAGGGTATGTACTATGGTGAGCACTGTGTATTGTGTAAGACTGATGAATCACAGACCTGTACCCCTGAAACAAATAATACATTATATGTTAATAAAAAAATAAAAATAAAATAAAATAAAGTACTATTTCCTACTTAAAAAAAAGTTTTCATGTTCTTAAAAGTCTTCAGTGGATATCTTCATTATTTCCCTAAACCTAAAATATTTAACAATTTAAAAATAAGCCTATATGCTCAACAAAAATTGTAAAACCACATATTAAGACCAATGAAATAATTGTTTGCTAAATCAAGAATTTAGAAAATTAAGACATGGAAATTTTCCTAAACTAATCAAACTATCCCATCAATTGAATGTAACAGTTTTGATGATTAGGTCTCTGCCTTATTCTATTCTTACATGATGGTACTCTTTCCCTATCACCAACTCAGGAGATGATTTTTTAAAGTAGCCTGGAAATATACCACACAGATATTCAACAATGGCTAGCTGGGTCATTATTTATCGACAAGGATATGCTTAATTTTTGTAATAGTTTGAAAAAATGCCTGCAGTACTATACATAAGATCACCTGTTTCCCACACAAAGTTCCTAAAACCTTTGAAATTTGTTCAGTTATACTAGCAGTTTTTGTTTGTTTTTTATAATGAGCCTGCTTTGTCACTCCCAAGTTCATGTTATTGAGTTCATGTTATTGAGGTGACTCAAGATGCGGCCCCAAGATAACTTCAGGATGAGGGCTAATCTGCAGAGTAATGACCCATGTGTTTAGAGGGTTACAGGATTAGAACTATGTCCCCCACCCCATAGTCTCTGGGGACAGAGTATGGCTGAAGATTTTCAATCATCAGTGACCAATAACTAAAACAATAATGCCAGTCTGCTAAAACTTCCATAAACAACTCTGAGACAAGGAGGCTAAGAAAGTTTCTAGGTTGGTGACTATATTGATGTTATGAGGGTGGTGCAAGCAGAGATTGCCCTCAGATTGAAATACTTCCAGCTTAGGTATATGATTCGTACTATGATATAAAATAGCTGCCCCTTCTTCACAAAGGCCAGGACCTCTACCCCATTCATTCATGTTAGATCTAGAGGCTCACAAATGGTATTGTTATTGGTTACCAAATATATTGACTCCCTCAAAATGGAAAGAAGTCCCAATCTTTGTGGTATTAATTCCATTCACCAGCACCTGTTGTAGCCTAGGATGCAATAGGGAAGTGAAAGGAGGTCAACACCCTTCTCAGGTAGAAAAAAGGTGTCAGAGTGGTCAAGAGAGGTGTCTTCCACCTCTCTAAATCCCAGGAAACTTCAGCAATATTCTTGAGGTGATGCTATTTGGAAACTGAGGGGGATCTTGGTAATGGACTTCTAGGTTGTTAGTGTACTTTCCTCATTTTGTAGGGATTGACTATGGGATCACCTTTCTCAGTCCCAAAGGATTCCCTTTTGGGTTGCCTGCTAACACATTGGAGTCAATTTGGACAACAGGATTTAAAGAAGCACCTCATCTTCTTCTATAATAATGCCTGGCTTCAATGTTCTCTGGAGGATGATGAAAAATGGCCATAAATGGGTCCTTAAATGTTAATACTGTTTATAAGTTAGAACACTTTTGTGGGTGTCAGGAAAAATGGACCAAAATCCCATATGGTTAGACCCTTATGGTCCAGTACCAAAATGCTGATCTGTCCACCCTCCTTTAGGTGGCCTAAGGACACCACTCTCCTTACCCTCTACCCTTCGATCCACCATCAGATCAGCTGCATCAACCCTTCTACTTCTGTTAATCCACCAAGTCACCTATGATCTGTCATGTTTTCTATGTGCCTCCACCTTGTCTCTCTTGTAAACTGGTTGCTGCCAAGATCCTGTACATGTCTCCCTCTATTTTCCTGAATCACTCATCTCCTCTTTGCTTCTTCTTTTGTGTGTCAGATATGGAATATGTTTTGAGAGAACTGGATGAATGTTGCCTATCATTGTATATGGGCTTTCCTCCCTCATTCACTTCTAGGTTTATGGCTATGATAATTGGCGCCAATTATCTGGTCTATCTACCTCAAGACAGGGACTCTAAGGAATACTCCCAAGCAGCTCCTGAAACTCCTTTTGTTTTGGGGAGGTTCCCTGTCTTCTCCAGCCCAACATGTGTTGCCTATTTTCACATTTTGTTGGTGGATAGAAAATATGTGTCTCTTCCTCTGAACGAGCTGACCAGCTTTGCTACTTGGAGTCCAATTTCTTTGCACTCTGGACTGTTATCTTCCTCCAGTCTTGCTGATGGCACCTCACCTCTTTTGCCTCTACCTCCCCCTCCTGTTTCTGCCCTACTATGGGTGCAGCTTGCATAACTGGCTCCTCTACCATCCTCATGCCTCCAGTGTTATTGGCTGGTGCTCTTCCTATGCTTGGTATTAAGGAGCAAAGAGCACCCGAAGGTGTTGGGCCACCTCTTTATGAGGTTCAACCTGGAGGACATACTTAATCAAGATTCAGGGTCCCAAGGGTTCCTTTAGACTTTAACTGCCACTTCCTTTTCCTTGACAGTGGGGAACACATTGATTGACCTTTAAGTGAAACCAGGTGCAACATATTTATATTTAAACTGATTTAAGATTGTTAGTTTAATTAAGGTAGACATGTCTTTGGAGTTATCAGCATTA
>NW_023270168.1:9132-10336 GCF_011800145.1 Mirounga leonina
CATATTTATATTTAAACTGATTTAAGATTGTTAGTTTAATTAAGGTATACATGTCTTTGGAGTTATCAGCATTAAATATAAAACTTTTATTCTACCAAGTTTTACTAAAACTCAAATAAGCTCATGGGATCTCTGTTGCAATTTGTCATCAAGAAGATGAATTAAAATGATGGTTAATTTTGTCTGTCTCAAATATTTTAATGGATAATAGTCAAAAAACAGGTAGGTTAAATACATGAACATATTTATATATAAGACTTTTAATAGCTTTCAAAATCTTTGGTATCCTGACTCTTTGAAGATTTGCTAAGTTAAATGATAAATTTGATTGAGTTCATTGGGTAATAAAGTCTTTTCCAAATAAGATAAACAAGTAAAGTATTGATTACTGAAGATAGTTTTGTGCTTTTTGGCTGCTAATTGCAGAGACTTTGAAGATAGTTGGATCTGCTGGTAACCATGTGTTATGCTTTTTTGAAAAACAGTACTAGAGAAAATCTTAAGTTTTTAGAATTAAAATATATTCATGAATTTCAGATCTAAAGAATTCTTGTGTAAGTGACAGTTCACAATTGGTTACTACTTAATTTTCACTAGAGACTAAAGTTTCTAAGAATTTAAATTCTGCTAAATGTAATTAAAATTGATGGCAATAACAGAAGCCAATTCTGTACTCAAGAAAATATGTTTATTTATAATAAAAATATATAAAGAATGGGGATACATATTATCAAGATGGGGGAGAGTTTATTCTGTCCTAAAATGAAACTGTTTGCTAAGAAAAGGCTGAGGATGAATTCTGAATGAAAAGGAAAGCTGTAGAAGGTTTGTGAAGGGAAATCTTTAGAAATTTTGTTATAAGGGATCAGGAGTACGGTTGAAAATGAATGGATTTTAAAGTACATTGGTATAAGTTTGAAAATCTGCTTTTCTATTTGTTAAAAAGATAAAGTTTATTTGGATTGCTAGTCTGCTCCTGATAATAAAATTTACAGAAAGCTTTTTCTTCTCATTTTTCTGCCCAGAAAACCAGTTTTTTTTTTTTTTTTTTCTTTAACTACCTAAAAAACCAGTCCATCTATGTTTTGTTTTTACCAGGTCTTTTATTACTTAAGGAAGTTAAAACTTCTCAGAGCACCAGTCTGGATCAGTTGTAGAGCATGCAACTCTTGATCTTAGGGTTTTGAGTTCAAGCCTCACATTG
>NW_023270168.1:10436-33517 GCF_011800145.1 Mirounga leonina
CTTATTGTCACTTTGGTTAAATATAAATATGAGATTTATAATGTTCTGTAATATGTTTTAGGCATGTGCTTTAAACTTTCTGAGATTTTCAACAAATTTACAAGATTTACATTGTAGATGAAGACTTTTTTACTAATTTGGCTTATTTATTGGCATGTAAAATTACTTGGACAGCATTGTCAAAACAGTAGTGATAAACCTTAGGTTGTATTGTATGGGTAAATGCTACAGCTATTTTAGAGAACAGATCTTTAACCATGTCCATTTCTGATTTTTTTGTCATGTATTGTTACTGTTCTGATGCTTTTGCCAATGTATTTTGCCTTCAAGAAGATTCATAGAAAATATATATTTTTTAAGATTTTATTTATTTGTCAGGGAGAGAGCACACAAGAAGGGGGAGTGGCAGGCAGAGGGAGAAGCAGGCTTCCCACTGAGCAAGGAGCTGGATGTGGGACTTGATCCCAGGATCCCAGGATCATGACCTGAGCTGACAGGATTTTTGACAAATACATGTGTTTGATATATTTAAAATCTTAAACTGACCTGGGTAAGAATTTCCAGAACTAATGGGAAAGCTGTGTTTAAACTAAATAAATATTAAAAACATAGGACTGAATGAATTAAAGAAAATGACAAAATATTCCTTTCTGAAAAAATTGAAGCATTTATCTTTTCTCCCTACCTGAACCCTCCAGAATTCGAAACTCAGTGAGTATTCTTTCTTCCATGGCAATTATAATAATTTGTGTAAGTTCCATGAGAATCTGTTCTCCCGGCAACAGGACACCATTGGAAACACTGGTGATATTACTAAGGCTTTGACTGGAATGTCATGTTTAAAATAGAACTGCATAGACCTGGATAGGATTAGACAGCTTTAAGGAATTAAGGTTGAGTTTTTGAAGCCAATTAAAGCCCCTTGAGAATTTGGCCTGATATCTTGTTACGGATTTCCCAGCAGCCTGACCAGGTGAGTAAAGAAGTCACCTCCTGGAAGGTGCAGGGTATATTGGTGACCTCTAGAGGAGGAATACAGCTTCTACAGGTATTGCAGGCAAGTCTGATGACAAATGTTTGGCTTGACTCTGGCCTCAAAAGGCTATTAAAAGTTCAGTCTAGAGATTCCTTATCAAAAGTTCCAGCAAAGCAGATTTTAAAGGATCCATATAATCAATCAGTGTTCTTGCTGAGCTTATGTAAACAATTCGGCTAATTTTGTTAAAAATGGACTTGTTTTTCAAACAAAGAGTCCTGATTTGGCTATCTCTGGAAATGAGTGTAAGTTTAGAGAGAAAAAATGTGTTTCAATAAAGTATCTGTTTAGATGTTAGATTCGAGTTTAGATTGGCTTTAAATGTTTGTTATTTGCCTAAGCTAGACAACTTGAGGTTAACTTCAGAGGGATTGCCATAACAGTTCAGATATAGACAGTCTTCTTGCTTGTTACTCTGTGGGGATAATAAAAGAGACCTTTAGGGCATATGATTATTTAAACATCTGGGCAATGGGATGGACTCCAAAACAATTTGTGTAACTCAGCTGTCACCTTAATCAATTCTATGTGGCTGGGTAACAAAATTGCTCCTTAAAAGTCAGAGTGTACCCCATTCCATGAGGTTAACTATAGACTTGTGGAGATAATGGATAGAACCCCTTTCCTTATAATAGGACTGGAGAATGCACTTGGGGATGTCCTTATCTCCTGGGACAAGTCATTTCCTACTTTCCAGTGATTCCTCATAATTAGAATATTGTCAAGTCTAGACATCAGGTTTTATAATGGTTTTATCTCTTAGACATATTTGTCTTGGGAGGCATCTCTATTGATATAAATTACAAGTAGAGGCTTTAGCCAAGCACTCAGTAGCCACCTTTAACTAAGCCCAATACAAAGTCACCCCAATACTAGCACATATATGGAAATTTCTATTAGTAAAAATGTTTCTTGTTGTCCTATGTTAAATGTTACATGGGACTCTCTAGGCCATAGGAGAAGCCTTTCTCTTATCCTCAAATTATCAAAATTTTAACTGAATATGCTAACCGATAGACAGGCTCTGTCAACAAATTTACCAACTGCATAGTCCTTCCTATCAATACACTCGGAAGGATGATATCAAATATGGAGTGAAAATATGTGGCTTACTCCCACAATAGGATAATTAAGCCAAAGATCCTTTTATGTGGAAAACAGAAACACCATATACTTGATTCATGACCCAATATTACTCACCAAATGTGATGGCTCACCCCAAAAACCTGTGACCATAAAATTAATTAACAGGAAACTTATTGGCTTGCTATGACTGGGCTAGCCCATCACACATCAGATAGCTAGCATCCACTGGGACACAATGATTATGTGGGGCAAATTTGTGTCCCTGGCTTCCATAAGGCTGGACTGGAATATGTACTATTGGTTATGCTTGGATGCAATGTTGTAGCACTAAGACTATCACAAGTCCAGCTAATTTCCATATCTAAACAATGTGGGACAAGATCCATGTTTCATTGGTATGACCATCTGACACCTATTTTTTTTTTTATCAGTAGGTTTAGAAGATGCCATATACTTCATGGAGGCCCTTGGTAAATACACTTTTAAAGTGTTAAATGACTCTCAAAACAGCATTACATTATTAAACACTAATGTAACTCAAATGCATAAACCAATTCTACAAGGTAGAATGGCATTAGATGTCTTAACAGCAGCACAAGGAGGAACATGTGCCATTATTAAAGCAGAATGTTGCATCTACATTCCATATTATAACAAAGCTCTATCAGGATTACTTACTTATATAAATAACCAAATCACTGCTCTTAAACACCCTACATTGTCATTTAATAATTGGTTAAGTTCTTGTTTGGGAGGTGGACTATGGTCCCTACTAAAAAGTCCCCAATCACACTTTTAAAAAAAGATTCATTCACTTATTTTAGAGAGACAGAGATATTGAGCATGAGAGGGAGAGAGTGAATCCTCAAGCAGTCTCCCTACTGAGCAGAGAGCCTGACACAGGGCTAGATCCCAGGACACTGAGATCATCACCTGACCCGAAATCAAGAGTCACTACTTAATCAACTGAGCCACTTAGGTGCCCCTGCTTATCACATTTCTTATTTTTGTTATAATATTAATCCTAATATGTTGTATCACTTTGTTCTCTTCTATTGTTGAGATACATTCAAGTAGTTCCTAACTTCTTCACCCAGTAGAAAGATGGTCCTTACTACTTGAAACAAATTCATCCTGATGTCCACTGTGGACTCTACAGCAATGGCCTTCTGTAATAGTCACTTGCAGAGACAGATAGTGACCAATTTCAGTCCATATGTAGGGACATCTCTACAGTCCCTACTGGGTTGAACAAGTCATGGAATATGAGCCCTTTGCCCTTCAGCAACCTTAAATATTTAAGGACCAAAATTGTTCAGGAGGGAAATGATGACAGATAGAAGTAGAAAAATGTTCGCTTTTAGCCCAGAACTCTCTCCTATAGCTTGCATTATTTTATTTTATTTTATTTTATTTTTATATTATTTATTTGAGAGAGAGAGTGAGAAAGAGAATATGAAAGGTGGAGGGTCAGAGGGTGAAGCAGACTCCTCACCAATCCGGGAACCCAACTTGGGCCTCGATCCTGGGATTCCAGGATTACTATGTGGGCTGTAGGCAGATGCTTAACTGACTGAGCCACCCAGGCACCTCAAGTTTGCATAAGTTCAATAAGGATCAAATATGTGATACTTACTACATTCTTAAAGGGTCTAGAGACTTCCCATACATCTCACAATAGTTAATATCAAGATGAATGATGTAAGCACCAGAGAAATCTTGAAAAGCATTTTTATGAGTAGAAATTTGAAGAAAACACTTATGCTCTAATGCACCCTGCACATCTCCCCCTTTGAACCCTAAGCATATAGCAATCATACAACAAAAGTGCAGCTCTTTCTGCCCGTAGGTCCTATTCTCATTCTCCTTAAATAAACTTACTAAGTTGCACCATTAAACATCTCAGGAGTTCTATTGTTTTAAAGATTTACTCATTAATTTAGAGATAAAAGGAGAGAGAGAATGTGGGGCTGGGGCAGAGGAAGAGACTCCTCAAGCAGACTCCCCACTGAACACAGAGCCCAACACAGTGCTTGATCTCACAACCCATGACTCTTGCTGAAGCCAAGAGTCAGAAGCTCAATCAACTGAGCCAACCAGGCATCCAATGAATTCTTCTTGACTGTCATGCTCAATGATCATTCAACATTCTTAACATAAGAGTGTTTTATCAAGTCCATTAACCAAAATTGCGTCCCATTTCACCTTTATTTTCAAGTAAAGAGAACTTCATAGTTGGCAAGATTAATAAGTTCTAGAGATCTGATATAACACTGGACCTATACTTAACAATATTGTTTTGTGCACTTACAAACAAATTTAAGAGGTTATAACTCACCTTCAATATTTTTAACACACACACACATATTAAAAATAAAAGTAAAGTGAATAATCCTTTTAATGTATGGTTGTATCTTATTTGCTAGCATCTTGCTGAAAGGATCTGTACTCTGAAAACTATAGAACACTTATGAAATAAATTGAGGAAGAAACAAAAAATAGAAAAAAATTCCATGCACATGGATTAGAAGAATGAATGTCTATGCTACCAAAACTATCTAAATATCCAATGCAATCTCTATCAATATACCATCAGCATTTTTTTCACAGAGCTGGAGCAAACAATCCTAAAATTTGTATGGACAGAGAAGACCCCAAGTAGACAAAGTAATGTGAATAATAAAATCAAAGCTGGAGGCATCACAGTTCCAGACTTCAAGCTGTATTACGAAGCTGTCATCATCAAAAGGGTATAGTACTGTCACAAAAACAGACACATAAAGTAATGGAACAGAATAAAGAACCCAGAAATGGACCGTCAGCTCTATGGTCAACTAATCTTTGACAAATCAGGAAAGAATATCAAAAGGAAAAAAAAATACAGTCTCTTCAACAAAAGGTTTTGGGAAAATTGAACAGCTTCATGCAGGAAAATGAAACTGGAACACTTCCTTATAACATTCACACAAATAAACTCAAAATGGAAGAACCACCTAAATATGAGACAAGAATCCATAAAATCCTAGAGGCAGCAACTTCTTTGACTTCAGCTGCAGCAACTTCTTGCTAGACATGTCTCCACAGGCAAGGGAAACAAAAGCAAAAATGAACTGTTGGGACTTCATCAAGATAAAAAGCTTTTGCACAGCAAAGGAAAGAGTAAAAAAACTAAAATGTAACCTATGGGATGGGAGAAGATATTCGCAAATGACATATCAGATAAAGGGCTAGTATCCAAAATCTATAAAGAACTTATCAAACTAAAAATGTAAAAAAGAAAAGAAAAGAAAGAAAAAGGTCAGAAGACATGAACAGACATTTCTCCAAAGAAGACATAGAAATGGCCAACAGACATGGGAAAATGCTCACATCAGGGAAATGCAAATCAAAACCAAAATGAGATACTGCCTCACACCAGTCAGAATGGCTAAAATTAACAAGTCAGGAAAAAAACAAATAAAGTGAGGATGTGGAGAAAGGGGAACCCTCTTACCCTATTGGTGCGAATGCAAACTGGTGCAGTCACTCTGGAAAAAGAGTATGGAAGTTCCTCAAAAAGTTAAAAATAGAGTCTCCCTACCACCCAGCTATTGCTCTATTAGGTATTTATACAAAGGCTACAAAAACAGAAATATAAAGTGAACATGCTCCCCAACGTTTATAGCAGCAGTGTCCACAATAGCCAAACTATAGAAAGAGCCCAGATGTCCATCGACAGATGAATGGAATATAGAAATGTTTTATATATATATATTTTATATCAGCCACCAAAAGAATGAAATATTATATATTATATAAAGAATGAAATATTATATATGATATATACTATATATCAGCCATCAAAAGAATGAAATCTTGCCATTTGCCACGATGTGGGTGAAGCTAGAGTGTATTATACTAGGCAAAATAAGTCAGTCAGAGAAAGACAATTACCATACGCTTTCTCCCATATGTGGGATTTAAGCAATAAAACAGATGAACATAGGAGAAGGAAGGGGAAAATAAAATAAGATAAAAATAGAGAAGGAGGCAAACCATAAGAGACTCTTAATTAAGGGGAACAAACTGAGGGTTGCTGGAGGGGAGGTGGGTGGGGAATGGGGTAACTGGGTGATGGGAATTAAGGAGGGAACTTGATAGAGTGAGCACGGGGTGTTAAATGCAACTGATGAATCACTAAGTTCTACCCCTGAAACTAATAATACACTCTATGTTAGCTAAACTGAATTTAAATAAAGAATTTAAAAAATGATAAAAAAAAACAGTATCACATGAAGAAACTTATTGAGGGCATAGATATGCTGATTAAATTGTGGTGATTGTTAAACTGGTATTTTCATTTTTATTATAATTTTTTACACTTCACTTCCTCCTCCTCCCTCAACATGTCCACAAAAGGCTTGTGAGCCCTTTGCCCAGGTGACCTCATGCACCACCGTGATAAGGCTGGACTTTGCCACAAGTTTCCCTTCTTGCCCTCCTCATGTGAGTACCTAGTGATATTTAAATGCAGAAATTTATTTGTGCCTTTTATTTATGTGTCCCACCTTCACCCCAATAAAGATACCTGCCCATGAGCCTTCCCCCTCTTTAGGCTCCCAAACTGCTTAGATGCCCCCTCTCTTGGCACTTCCTCTTCCTTTATCCTTGTAACCCCCTGTATGGAATATGACAGTTTCTCTAGAACATGTGAGAAAAATAAACTTTGTTTTCCTAAGTGTCCCTTGCATCCCAATTGTTATGACTGCATCCGATTGATCATCTTATCCAAGAAAAAAACACCAAATGTCCAAAATCAAAACTGTATATATTAAATATATGCATTTTTGTATATCAATTATGCTTCAATAAAGCTAACTTTAAAAAGAAAACTTCCCAGATATAATAGATTATTTTTGAGTTATGTCAAAATAAATTTATTATTTATTTATTTATTTATTTCAATTTATTTTCTAATGTACTAATCTCTTTCCTGCATTTTAATAGATGATGTTTCTGAGGAAGTGGATTAAGATACAATTTTAGAATTTAAAATTATCTCATTTATTTGTTGGAAAACTAAGTATATTTATCTCACTGATCAATAGCATGTCTTTCATTAAAATAAACATGAATATTCTCTATCAAAATGTCTTGACATTACAGTGTTTACTTTTTCAATGAAATAGAATATTTTGTACTTCTTTCAATTAACCTGTTGTTTGGCAAGTGCATGTCTTCTCACTTGGACAAATTTTCTTACCACTCTATGTAAATATAACACTTCCATACTGGAAGTGATATTCAATCTCAGTTCAAATGCATCCATGTGAACATAAGGGCATTTATTAAAGTCAAAATATTCAATACCCTGTCAAGGGCCATGCAGATGGATGGGTGTAACATGACCATGGGAGTCCAAAGTTTCTGACTCCAGGTTCTGACAGGTGTGGACAGAGAGCATTCTTCGAGAAAGCAAATTGTCTTTTCTTTTCTAGGCTCAGCTTAGAAAATGTGTTACATCAACTGGACCGAATTAATAACAGGGTGTTTTGAGATATTCCTCTAATATTATTTACAGTTTACAAATCTCCTTTGCATAATTATACGATTTTATCCTAAAAAGCATAGAAAAAGAAAGGGACACAAGAAGAGAAGGGGGGAAAAAAGACTAAAAGGAGAACAATTCTGAGGTCCACAGGTCCAGGTAATAGGTAAAGAGCAGAGCCCTGGCAATGCGCTATGGAACAAAATTACTTCTGAGCTAAGTTCCAGGGTAAAGAAAAACCCAGCTGTCCCTCCATCTTACTCACCTGCACCTGGCCAGGGAACCAGAACCAAGAGAAGGGTCCTGAGGTTCACACATAAAGACTGCATCCCAGCTGGTGGTCCCAGGGCTGGAAGGACAGACCTCTGTCCTCCCATGAGCTACCATGGGTCCCAGTCCTGAGGTCTGGTTCACTTATATTCACACAGTTTCTAAACCACTGTGAACATGATTCCCAAACAGAAAACTGGCTTGTTAGGCTACTCACATATGGGAAAGTGAAAGCAGGAAGTGGACTCAGAACAACTGACTTATGCTTTTATACATTAAAGGGCCCAATAAGAAAGAATGTTAAAGCAGGGTTATGGATCACAGCATGAAACAAACACCTTGCAGAATGAAGAAAACTCTGACCCTGTCTTCAGTTTAGTATTGAGACTGGTTCTCTGAATTAAAATTGAAAACCACTCTTTTACTCTTTCAAGGCAAATTAAATTAGTAACAATCAAATTTTCTTATGTGGTGAAAAGCAAACACAGACAGTGTCACATAATGCAGTTGAAGCTCCTGTGCAGAAGTAGAGAGGTTGGACAGATTGCCTAGACTTCCAAGCCCAAGGGAGAGTGTTTCAGTGATGTGTTTTAGTAGAGGGAGTCTTTTCCTTCTTTGATCCTACATTTTGGGAGCAAGCATGGGAGAAGCTGTGCTTCATATTTTAGCTACAGTATATAATCAAATATCACAAATTAATAGTAAAAATGAAAAAAATAACTAATTATAAAAATGGGCCAAACAACATAAATAAACATGGTTTATGGTTACTCTAAGTTAGCCATAGAGTATAAATAGGTATATACTTATATGAAAATATGTAGAACTTTCTTAGCCATAAAGAAAATATGAAATAAAACATGATGAAATATCACTAAATATCTGTTGTATAAAATATATTTTTTTCCCTAAGCAACAATGCCAATACTGGGAAAGATACAGATAAACTGGATAAATCATACATCGCTAATGAGAATGTAAAATGGCATACACACACTGGAAAAAAAGAAAGTTTTGTATTTTCTAATGAAAGTAAATATCAAAATGCCAAATGACACTAAAATTGCAATTGTTGGCAATATTCACAGAAAAATAAAACTATGTCTACATAAAATGTGTACACAAGTGTTCATAAAACCTTAAGTTGTAATAGTCAAAATTTTGAAATTTTGAAATAATCCAAATGTCCTCCATTCGGTGAGTAGTTAAACCATGGGACATCCCTAGTATGGTATACTGCTCATTGGTAAAACATAAACTATTGGTATACAAATTAACTTGTAGGATCTCAGTGGAATTACATTGTGAAAAAAGAAATGACAAGGATTAGATACTGCTTGAGTCTATTCATAAAATATTAAAGTACAAACTTACATAAATGGACAATAGATTAGTGGTTTGCAGGGGTTAGGGACTGGGAATTGGGTCGAGGTGAGTGATAGATTCCGATATGACTAAAAAGGCTTAACACAAGAAATCTTTGTGATGATTTTACCTTTCTAATTCTTGGTTGAGGTTGTTACCCACATTTATGCATGGGTTAAAATTACATAAACTACCCCCCCACACACAAACACACACTCAATGAGCACATTTAAAAGTAGTAACATATGAACAGTTTCTGTGGACTGTAGTCCATTCAATTTCCCAGTTGTGACATTATGCTGGGATTATACAAAATATAACCACTGAAAGATATGGGGGAAGGGACTTCTATGTACCAAATTTGCTACTTTTCACATGTCTATAATCATTTCATACTAAATAAAAAAAATCAAAAATGTAAAATAGGGATGTCTGGGTGGCTCAGTCAGTTAAGTGTCTGCCTTCAGCTCAGGTCATGATCTTAGGGTCCTGGGATTGAGTCAGGCTCCCTGCTCAGTGGGGATTCTGCTTCTCCCTCTCCCTCTGTTTTTCTCCCCCTGCTCAAGCTCTCCCTCTCTCTCTCAAGTAAACAAATCAAATCTTTAAAAAAATGTAAAGTGTAAAAAGTCAAAGTGGGAGAAAAATCAGTGATACTAAATGATAATAGGTTGGTTTTATATGTAGAAAAGAAATGTTACAGGGTTAGATACAGTGTAATGTATGGTGTGAAATAAATTAATTTTTAATAAAATTTAAATTATTTTAAATAAGAACAAAATAGAAGTTATCAATAAAATAAGAAGACATACAAATGGCCAACAGATACAAGAAAAAATGCTCCGCATTATTTACCATCAGAGAAATACAAATCAAAACCAGAATGAGATACCACCTCACACCAGTCAGAATGGCTAAAATTAATGACAGGGAAAAACAAATGTTGGTGAGGATGTGGAAAAAGGGGAATCCTCTTACACTGTGCGAACTGTATGGAGTTTCCTCAAGAAGCTAAAAATAGAGCTACCCTATGAACCAGCAACTGCACTACTAGATATTTATCCCAAAGATACAGATGTAGTGAAAAGGAGGGGCACTTGCACCCCAATGTTCATAGCAGCAATGTCCACAATAGCCAAACTGTGGAAAGAGCCAAGATGTCCTTCAAGAGATGAATGGATAAAGAAGATGTCGTCCATACATACAATGGATTATTAGCCATCAGAAAGGATGAATACCCAACTTTTACATCAACATGGATGGGACTGGAGGAGATTATGCTAAATGATATAAGTCAATCAGAGAAAGACAATTATCATATGGTTTCACTCATATGTGGAATATAAGGAATAGTGTAGAGGATCATAGAGGAAAGGAGGGAAAACTAAATGGGAAGAAATCGGAGAGGGAAACACCCATGAGACACTCTTGACTCTGGGAAACAAACTGAGGGTAGCAGAAAGGGAGGTGGGTGGGGGATGGGATAACTGGGTGATGGGCATTAAGGAGGGCACGTGATGTGATGAGCACTGGGTGTTATACACAACTAATGAATCATTGAACACTGCATCTGAAACTAATGATGTACTATATGTTGGCTAATTGAATTTAAATAAAGAAAAAAAAAATGAAAGCCCTGAAAATAAAACATAAATGTTTAGGATAGAGAACTGGAAGGCATAATATTAGATTTCAAAGAAAAATCACACATTAATGTGGGCAGTTATAAATCTACTAAGCATTAATTTAAACATGCTAGCGCACCTGGGTGGCTCAGATGGTTAAACATCTGCCTTCACCTCAGGTCATGATCTCAGGGTCCTGGGGTGGCGCCCTCCATTGGGCTCCCTGCTTGGTGGGGAACCTGCTTCTCCCCCTCTCTGGTGTTCACCCTGCTTATATTCTCTCTTCCTATCAAATAAATATATAAAATCTTAAAAAATATATATAAACATGGTTTTTAAAAAAGTGTTTTCTAATTTCCAGAAACCCTTTGCTGTTGAAGTCTTTTTGGAAATTAGAAGACACACCTGATTTATTAATTCAACATTTTAGTTGATGTTCACTCATTTCTAAATCCTTAAGCTACACTGATATTTAAAATAAATAAACCTACAGAGAGTCTGGTTTCCAGTCTGGCATGTAAAGAGCTTGGAAGTCCTCACTCCCATTCTCAGAATGAAAGAAAACAGAAAAAGCAATGAAGAGACTGAATGAAAGAAAACAGAAAAAGCAATGAAGAGACTGAAAATGAACAACTCTTCTTAGGTCCATGAGAAAGTTGATTTCACAGGGAAAACAGCTGTCCCCAAATCAGAGCGACCAACAGGCAGCTACAGAGAGTCACCGTGGACCCCACAGTAGGAACCACCCCCGGAACTAAGGAGGAAACTTAAGCTGTGATAGATGAGTGCTGCACGCTTGGGAGGCATGATCTTGAGAGTTAAAATCTTTAAAAGCTTAAAAGGGAGTCTTTCTCAGGGGGACACACCCACTTTCCTGAACTTTACCTCCAGGAGCTCTTCTAGATTCCCGTAATGAAGGTTGGAGAAAAATCTCCTCAAGTAAATAGCAGAAAGAGGAGAAAAGTGGCCATTTTAAAAGACTCCCAGAACATCCTGTTCTTAAACGGCTTGTCCTCAAAAGACTTTCTCAGACAAACAAAAATTGAGTTTCTTGCAAGAAATGGTAAAAAAAAAAAAAAAAAAAAAAAAAAAAAAGTTTTCCAGAAAGAAAAAAAATATATATATATGTATGTGTTTATTGCCATTTTGTTACTTATGTTTGGTTGTTTCTGTAGTTCTCTATTACTTTCTTCCCTTGCTCTTTTCTCTCCTGATTGGTTGGTTTTCTTTAGTGATATACTTGGATTCCTTTCTTTTTATCTTCTGCCTGTCTATTACCAGCTTTGATTTGTGGTTACCACTACATTTGTGTATAACATCTTCTGCATATCACAGTCCATATGAAGCTCATAGTCACTTACATTTGAGTCCATTCTTTACTCTTCACCCTCCACATTTTAGGTATATGGTGTTATATTTTTACCGATGTCCTTATTTTTACTGCTTTTTTTGCTTCCTACATTTCTTACTCTTACCTATGGTCTTTCCTTTCCCCTCAGAGAGTCCTCTTTAACCATTCTTACACAGCTAGTTTAATGGTCATGAATTCCTTTAACTTTTGTTTGTCTGGGACACTATCTCTTCTAATCTGAAATATAGCTTTGATGCATAGAGTATTCTAGGCTGCAGATGTTTTCCTTTCAGCCCTATGAATATATCATTTCATTTTCTTCTGTCTTGCAAAATTTCTGCTAAAAAATCTGCCAATAGCCTTATGGGGTTACCCTTGTATGTAACTATTTTCTTTTCTCTTGCTGCTTTTAAAATTCTCTCTTTATTACTACGTTTTGCTGTTCTAATTACTATGTGTCTTTGCATGGACCTCCTTGGGTTGATTTTGTTGGGGGCTCTCTGTTCCTCCTGGATCTGAATTTCTGTTTCCTCTCCCAGGTTCATGTAGTTTTCAGCTATTACTTCTTCAAATGAATTTTCCCATCCTCTCTCTTCTCTTTCTGGGATCCCTATAATGCAAATATTATGCTTGATGGTGTCACTGAGTTCCCAAAGTCCACTATGATTTTACATAATACTTTTTCCCTCTCATCGGCTGAGCTCGATTACCTTCCTTTACTCTATCCTCTGGGTAGCTGATTCACTCTTCTATTTCCTGTACTGCAGTATTTATTCCATTTAGTGTATTTTTAATTTGATTTATTGTTTTGTTCATTTCTAATTGGTTCTTTTTTATCCCTTTGTTGAGGGTCGCACTGATGTCTTCCACTCTTTTCTCATGTCCAGTGAGTATCTTTATAACCATTACTTTATTGTCTCTGATATATATTACTTATCTCCATCTCACTAAGGTCTCTTGCTGTCATGTGTCCTGTTCTTTCATATGGGACATATTCTTCTGTCTCCTCATTTTGTCTATTTGTGTGTGTGTGTGTGTTTTCTTCTATGTTAATAAAGTCAGCTCCACCTCCTCCTCTTGAAAGTAGTGGCCTTATTAAGAAGGGGTCTTATAGGCCCTACAGTGTAGTATCCACCATGGCAGAGTGGAAGCACAGAGGAACCTGACACTTGAGATGTGCCTCCTGTGTGTGATATGCACATCTGCTGTTTTGGTTAAGTCACTGTTTTTTTGTCCAGTCATCTGCAGTGACTCTCTTTGCCTGTTGTTGGCAGTGTTCGGTCCTGTGGTGTTAGTGAACAAGTCTGTGTCTGCCTTAGGGTGGAGTTGAGTCAGACAGGCTTTTTCAGATTTAGTAGCACCAACCTGCATGGTATTTTCTTATGTTGTTCCCCAAGACACTTTCATTGACATGTGGGACCTGCAATCAGACTAGCTGTCTACCCCCAGCCCACTGCTGGGACAGCGGTCTGAGTGATGTGTTTGCTTACCATTCCCTTTCCCTAGGACAAGAGTCACTTTGGAGTGGTGTGGCCCCTGTCAGTGTTTCATACACACTGCCAGGCCTGTGATTCCAATTTGGAAGGGCTCTGGCCAAGAGATTATTGGAGGGAACATATCCACAACTTTCATGGGGGTAGGGCACACAGTGTTAAAAAGGTCTGTGCTGAGGTCCTCTGTGAGAGTGGACCTGCAGTGCTGAGACTCATCCAAGTCTGGCTGGCGAAGGTGGACTCACAGAGTACTGGGGGAAGTGGGGGCAGGGAGTGTGAGAAGTGGTTTTAGCAAGGTTTGTGCTGTTTTTTGGGGGTAGGGGACCAGCAGTGCTGGAACTGATCAGGCCTGGTGGATGAGGCAGATCCACTGAAGCACGGAGGTGGGGGCGAGATCACAGTGTTAACAAGTTAAGTAGGGAGTGCCAGCACCATGCTTGTTCCCACAGGTTGCTGTGTTTTGGCTGGGTGATGGGGAGGATAATGGTACTTGCCAGGTCCTTAGTTCCTGGAGAAGTCTTCCAAAGATCCCTGGCCCCCCACCACATGCTTTAAGATTAGTATAAACAAATCTCCCTCCTCTTGCCCCAGGTGTTTCAAACTTTTTTTTTTTTTTCCTATGCCCTCTGTGGGCTTTTTGTTGTGTTGTCTCTCTAAGGGCACGGACTCATTTTCCTCTCACCCTACTGACTCTCCAAGAGCTAAGCCCAGTGGTTTTTAAAATTCCAAGTTTTAAGTCCCCGGGTTATAAGGAACTTACAAGATGTGGCCCTTCTGGTTTAAAAACCAAATGTTAAATTGTTTTCCTTAATCAGGGTCCCCAGTGTGATAGTCAATTTCTTTGTCCTTTCGATGTCTGTGGGTCCTTCCTTCCAGTGGACAGTCCCATGTTTCTGTTTAGATCCTCATGTTTCCACCCTACTTACCCTCTTTGATGTGTCCTCTTCTCTACATTTAGCTGTGGAGTTTGTTCCGTCTGTCTTCAGGGGGTTTTCTGAGTTATTCACACTGATTTGACTGTTAACTAGTTGTATTCATGGCATAATGTGAGCTTAGAGTCCTCCTACTCTGCCATCTTCCCTGGTCTGATAACTCTAGCTGATAGAATTCTTTATTAAAAAAATGTGGGTGCCTGGGTGGCTTAGGCAGTTAAGCGTGTGCCTTTGGCTCAGTTCATGATCTTGGGATCCTGGAATCAAGCCCCATGTCGGGCTTTCTGCTCAATAGGGAGTCTGCTTCTCAATCTTTCACTGCCCCTTCCTCCTGCTGATGGTCTTTCTCTCTCTCTTTAAAAGGAAAAATATTTAAAAAACAAAAAATAACCATTTAATTAATAAAACAATTCAGTGTATTATTGGATAAATCATGGGCAAACATCAATATTGATTTCAGACTGTTAAAAATGTAGAAGAGTTATGGGTGTTATTCTCTATGACACTATAAAACATCAAGAAACATATTTGGAAATTATCTGAAAAACTCTATGTATAACATCACTAGATTTTACTAAATGGCTTTAATGATATGAATTACTAGAGAGAAAATTTATAATCCATGATTATGAAAAGCATATATTTTAAAGAAACAGTTATCCTCCAAATTACTATATGTACCCAAAGACATTTAAACAATTGAAAGTTCTTCAGGGAAAGATGTATGAGGTTTGTTCCTGATGATTTGACTGCCCATAGAGGACTAAAATAAAATAAAATAAAATAAAATAAAATAACTGAAAAGAAAAAGCATAACAGAAAATTCACTAAAGGCCATTTAAAGCCATTAAGAAAACATGAACTACAGCTAGATAATTAACAATGAGATTATATAAATCTCAAGATTTTACAGAAGTGTAAATAGAAACCATAATAATCTATAGTCAGTTTTCTTTTTTCATTCTCAGCCAGAGGAAAAAAAACTTGATGAATAAATTTGGCAACTTAATGGGGAAAATAACACTCTCATTGTCTAAAGTGATGCAAGGTATTTACAAAAATTGGATCAGTTCTAATAAAATATAAAATAAAATTACCTGCAACACAGTAATTACTATAATATTAAAAACTCTACACAGTCACAACATCCATCTTTAGATAGGATATTGTTAAACAAATTAAAGTGTCTGTAGATCTTTATGCAGCTGTTTAGCAAAGATGATAGTTATTTGGGCCTCTTGTGGAATGATTTTCATGTAATATTGATGCATAAAAAATTAACTTACAGAGTCATGTAGAATAGTATTTTTTGTGCATTGTATGTTGTTTGTTTATGCATGGTTTTGTTTGTACACCCATATTAGGGTGCTGTAAGAGTGTTTTCTTCTAGTCCCTCAACTTAGTTTTAGTTACAAAATTGATAAAATAGAATCTAAGAAATCCCCCAACAAAAACACATAGACACAATTACCGCCACCACCAAAATGTTCCTCCAACATTTATTGCTTCCAAATCATCACTCAACACCACTGATTCCTCATACGTGTAAGTGAAGACTAGAGAGAGAGAAAAAAAAAAATGACTAAGGGATTTTAAGCCATTCCATGCTTAGGTGTGCAATATTCTTGTTGAAAAGTTATTCCATTCCATCCCAGCATAGAAGGCAATTGAATGCTTCTTACCCAGGAAAATAGGAGCATCTAAGAAACGGACTACCCATTTATTTAAAAAAAATCATCTTTGTTATATGCCAGGCTTTGTGTTAACAAAGGTGATATGTGGATATGTGTCTAATTCACAAGAGCTATGTCTAGTAAACATATTATGGTAGCAAAGATGATAGAATATCTGATTCTGGACACAATTCCTATGTGACATGACATTTGAGATTTATTTTGCTATCACACTTCAACCTCATGAAGAAAACTTCTTGTGAATTTTGGTTTATTGTACAAACAATCTCAAATGGGCTATGTTTTTTTCTCTCTCTCTTTTAAGTAATTCTGCAAACTCAATGATGCCTATTTTGATTGTTCTATTAGGTTCTAATTTTTGCATTTATTTAGTATATAATATGGGCCAACATTTGTATAGATACATCCCTGGGAACACAGTTGAAAGAGAAGTAGATGCATGGTCCTGTATGCTGTGCTGGAATTCTTCCATGAAGGCAAATAAATGATCCAAGAGTCGATGGGTGAACAATTATTAGAAACATCAATATATTTCAGCAAAGTCCCAACATGATGAAGATTTACTCACCAAAACAAAGAATCCTATAAATATGAGCCCCACAAATAAATCAGCCCATTGGGTGTGAAATACAAAACTATCATTTTGTGGTTTCTGAAAGTTCTGGAATATGAAATTTATATGTCCAGTGGGAAACAATTTAAGAATAAAAAGGATAGTGCCTCATATCAGTGAGGTCATATGACACATGTCTTTCTCTGATTGACTTATTTCGCTCAGCATAATACCCTCCAGTTCCATCCACGTCATTGCATATGGCAAGATCTTATTCCTTTTGATGGCTGCATAATATTCCATTAATCTCAGGAAAAAAACTGAGGGTTGCTGGAGTGGTAGGCGGTGGGAGGGATGGGGTGGCTGGGTGATAGACATTGGGGAGAGTATGTGCTATGGTGAGCACTGTGAATTGTGCAAGACTGTTGAATCACTGATCTGTACCTCTGAAACAAATAATGCAATAAATGTTAAGAAAAAAAAAAAGAAGATAGTAGGAAGGGAAAAATGAAGGGGGGGAATCGGAGGGGGAGACAAACCATGAGAGACTATGGACTCTGAGAAACAAACTGAGGGTTCTAGAGGGGAGGAGGGTGGGAGGATGGGTTAGCCCAGTGATGGGTATTAAATAGGGCACGTTCTGCATGGAGCACTGGGTGTTATGCACAAACAATGAATCATGTAACACTACGTCTAAAACTAATGATGTAATGTAGGGTGATTAACATAACAATAAAAATTTTTAGAAACAGAATAAAAGGGAGAAAACCCCTTATCATCCTCATAAAAAAACATAATTCTACCCTGTCTTTTTCCTGAACAATAAAAACTTATCCAGAACTACACAGCTTTGGTGTAGTGTTGAAACTACAGGAAAAGAATAGAAAAATGTGGCAGGATATTTTACCACTCCTGGACCCTAGCATAATCATCGTTCTTACACTGTCTTGGAAGTAATTCTATCCTATGGTAACATGAGGTATCTCAGATTTTGTGAAGTATTTTACAACCCTCTGATAACTTTCCACAGTCTCTCTATTTATACATATATTACTCATACATGATAATCTTTTTCACTCCCAAATTATAAATAGGATAATATTATATGAGTTAGAGAAAGATAACATTAGTTTAAGTGGAAATGGAAGTTGATGACACATTAAATTGATTACGGACCCTTTGGCAGTGCCACACTTGGAAGCCAACTGAGACAGCTGTGGGACATGGCTCCTCCAAGCGGTTGCAGCACCGCAGCTGGTACTGCCCCTGCTGGTGCAGAACCTGGAGCTACACCCTCTGTCACTGTGGTATGTGCTTGTTACTTCCTCCTACCACTATCTCCAGGGAGAATTCCATGCCGGACTTCATCTCCACATCACCAGTTTGCTTTGTTTTGTTTTCGTTCTAAGTATGTTTTCTATGGAGGGATATATTGCAAATACATAAATCATAAATAACAGCTCAATGAGTTTTTCATAAAGGAGAAACAGTCTTATAACCCCCAGCCATATCAAGAAACAGACCTCACCAGACTTCCAGAGTTCCCTTTGCATGTCCTCGTGTTGCAACACGCTAGAAAGATAACTTATTCTTACTAATATCACTGTAGATGAAATTTCCCTGTTTTTTTTTTAACTTTAGATGATGGTATCACTCATTTATATCTAAATTATTTCACTGAACATCATGCTCATGAAATTTGTCTGTATTATTGCATGTGTCTATTGGTAGTTGGTTCTCATTTCTGTGTAGTATCCTATTACATGATTATGACAAAATGTATACTGTTATTGATGGACACTTGAATCATCTTTGGCTCAGGATTATTATAAACAATGGTTTTATAAAGATGAATTTGGTGTACATATGTACACATTATACATGGGATGTCAATTAGTTATATTTGTAGATATGAAATTATCAAGCCGTAGGGTTATCAGAAAATCCCAACTCCCCCCAAAAGAAAGACTGTTCCAAAGTAATTATAAATGAGATTTATCACTAACTTTGACAGTGCATTCTAACATGAATGCATATGATTGGAAAACATTGTTAGTATTCCAGCAGTGTAACTGCAAGAGAAGCTGGGAAAAACAGGCGCTGGCTTCCCTCTTGGAGAGGCATCAATACATATGCTGAGAAACCACACTTACAGGAAGAGTTTTCAAAATCACATGGCAGTGAAAACAAAAATAAATAAAAACTTCAAAAATGACAAAATGATTACGATATTGTACACCTAAAACTAATATAACACTATATGTTAACTATACTGCAATTAAAAATTAATAATAAAACTATAAATTTATATACAATAGATGTTCATTAATTTTCTTTAATTCTTTATATCCATAGCATAAAATGTGGAGACGATTGATTGTCTTTAGCTTAATGTTAATTAAATATTATATGGCAGGCATTTTCACTATTTGCACTAATGCTTTGAGGGAAATATTGCTATAATAATGCACTTTAATTGAAAAATTAGAAAACCACTGAAATAAAACAATCTATTCAACAAACTATTGGCCTTAGACTGATACTCTTTGGGCCTATATTATTACTGTTTTCCATCAGAGCTTGCTACTCGTAACTGAAAACACAAAAGAGTGTTATCTTTCATTGAACTGGAAGGAGTTGAATTTGAACATTTCTGTTTTCAGAGTGGGACACTGGAAAATTATAGTGAGGAATCAGTCCATGGAACTTGAGAGAGACTGCTGGCCTGCTCACCATACTCATTCCCTTCCCTGGGAGATTATTAGAACTTATTAACAGACTGTGATGGCAGGTTTGTCCATGAGGTTTGCTTTGGTCAACAAATGGAAGTGAATGTCAATGAGACAAAAGTAATCAGTGTGTGTATTTGACCAAATTCTCTGCTTTCTGCCACAGCAACCAGGAAGATCCAGGTAGGTGCTACTCAGTCAGAATGAAGATGAAATTCCAGTGGGAACAAAACCCTCAGATGGTTCATAATGGATGTGTCATATAAAATAAACAATCTTTGTGGAATTAAGCTACGTCAAGAAGGTTATTTATTTTTTCAACACTAAATAGTTTTTCTGACTAATGTTTTACTCCTTTGTCAACACAGAAATTTGACAAGAGGGTATCTAGGTCTTATATTTTTAATAAAGCAGTTATACTCTAACCTGAACTGCTTACTTGGAGATTTTAAATATACATACTTTAATAGTTTTCACAAGAAAGTACAGGTAATGGTGACATTTTTCCTGATCCATAGCTGTGTGGAAATCTGTATCATCTTATTAAACTAGCAGTGATCTTGGACTTGGAATTGCTAGTGGAGGTGAAACTGGCCTTGTGTTAATCAGGTGTCTATTTGGAGCAAAAGACAGAAAATATTCTGGCAGATTTTCAGAAGCACCATGAGTAATCATATCAATAACATCATGTTCATTCAAATGCCCTCTATTCTAGAACAGAGAGCTTTAATGGGTGGATGATTTAATTCTGCTTATTAGCTGATCCTTGGGATGTTTGAGATGTTAAAAGTAGCTTGGCTTTGAGACTCTGGTTACAGTCCATTAGTTGCCTTCATTTTTCCTCTCATAAAAGTGACATATTTGAAACATTTAAATAGCATGTTTCATCTACAATTCCTGGTCTTGCCCAACTGTTCCTGGAATTTCAGCTTGCAGACTTTTTAAATTTCCTAATAACAGTGACCTTCTGTCAGTGTTTACAATACTTGGATAGTGAACGTAGATTGGGTATCCAAGCTCCAGGAATTCTGTCATAGGTAAGAGACTTTAATCAACCCCAGAGAACAGCCATACACATACTTTCCAAATACAAGAAAAGAATTAAGTACTATATATATATCACATCTATATATATATATCTGTATCTATAATCTATATATCTGTATCTGTAGATCCCACATCTCCTTTAGCCAAACATTTATTGATGGACTGGACCCTTGGGTTGTTTCCAGACCTAAGCTATTGTAATAATGCTGTAATAAATATAGGGGTGCTTACATCTTTTTGATTTTGTGTTTTTATTTTCTGTGTAAATACACAGTAATGGAATCACTGGATCATATGGTAATTCTATTTTTAATTTTTTGAGGAACCTCCATACTCTTCTGTCAGTGACTATACCCATTTGCATTCCCATTACTAGTAAAAGGGTTCCCTTTTCTCCACACTTATTTCTGTGTGTCTTTGTGTTTTGTTTTGTTTTGTTTTGTTTTGTTTTTTAGCCATTCTAGCAGGTGTAATGTTATATCTCATTGTGATTTTAATTTGCATTTCCCTTATGATTAGGTATGTTGAGCATCTTTTCATGTGTCTATTGGCCATCTGAATGTTTTCTTTGTAAATATGTCTATTCAGGACCTCTTCCCATATTTTATTGGAGTTTTTGGGTTGTATAAGTTCTTTATTTTGGATATTAACTCCTTATCAGATATATATTTGCAAATATCTTCTTCTATTACTAGGTTGCTGTTTTGTTTTGTTGATGGCTTTCTTTGCTTTGCAAAAGCTTTTTATTTTGCTATAGTTCCAATTGTTTAATTTTGTTTTTGTTTATCTTGCCTGAGGACACATATCTAGAAAAAATGTTTCTACTCCCAATACCAAAGAAATTACTGCATATGTTTCTTCTACAAGTTTTGTGGTTTCCAGTATCACATGAAGATCTTCAATCTATTTTTTTAATGTTTATTTATTTATTCATGAGAGCCAGAGAGAGACAGAGAGAGGCAGAGGCAGAGGGAGAAGCAGGCTCCCCGACTAGTAGGGAGCTTGATGCGGGACTCGATCCCAGGACCCCGGGATCATGACCTGAGCCAAAGGCAGACGCTTAACCATCTCAGCCACCCAGGCATCCGATCTTTAATCAATTTTGAGTTTATTTTTTCTGTATGGTGTAAGAAAGTGGTCCAGCTTTTTTGGGTGGTGCTGTCAAGCTTTCCCAGCACCATTCATTGAAGAGAGTGTCTGTTCCCCATTGTATATTATTGCCTTTTTTATCGTAGATTAATTGACCATATCAAGACAGGTTCATTTCTGGGCTCTCTATTTTGTTCTGTTGATCTATGCATCCATATTTGTGCCAATGCCATACTGTTTTGATTATTATAGCATTTTAGTATATTTTGAAATCTTTAATTGTGATAACTTCAGCTTTGTTCTTCTTTCTCAAGATGGCTTTGGCTATTCAAGATTTTTTATGGTTTCATAAAAATGTTAGTATTATTTGTTATAGTTTTATGAAAAAAAATTTTTTTTTTGGAAACTGGATATCTTTTTTTTTTATTCTTATGTTAATCCCCATACATTACATCATTAGTTTTAGATGAAGTGTTCCATGATTCATTGTTTGTGCATAACACCCAGTGCTCCATGCAGAATGTGCCCTCCTCAATACCCACCACCAGGCTAACCCATCCTCCCACCTCCCTCCCCTCTAGAACCCTCAGTTTGTTTTTCAGAGTCCATCGTCTCTCATGGGTCGTCTACCCCTCCGATTTCCCCCGCTTCATTCTTCCCCTCCCACTACCTTCTTCTTCTTCTTTTTCTTAACATGTATTACATTATTTGTTTCAGAGGTGCAGATCTGAGATTCAACAGTCTTGCACAATTCACAGCGCTTACCAGAGCACATACCCTCCCCAGTGTCTATCACCCAGTCACCCCATCCCTCCCACCGCACCCCCCACTCCAGCAACCCTCAGTTTGTTTCCTGAGATTAAGAATTCCTCATATCAGTGAGGTCATATGATAAATGTCTTTCTCTGATTGACTTATTTCGCTCAGCATAACACCTTCCAGTTCCATCCATGTCACTGCAAATGGCAAGATCTCATTCCTTTTGATGGCTGCATAATAGTTCATTGTATAAATATACCACCTCTTCTTTATGCATTCATCTGTCGATGGACATCTTGGCTCTTTCCACAGTTTGGCTATTGTGGACATTGCTGCTATAAACATCAGGGTGCACGTACCCCTTCGGATCCCTACTTTTGTATCTTTGGGGTAAATACCCAGCAGTGCAATTTGATAGTTTTCTGTCATGGTGTGCTTCGATTCTTTCTTTATCTTTTGTGTTATATATATATAATTTAAGCAGTCCATTTAAAAAATTATTCATTTATTTGAGAGAGAGCGTGGGAG
>NW_023270169.1:0-14179 GCF_011800145.1 Mirounga leonina
CTTACCACTGCCCGCCACCGCAGCCCGCCACCACCGCATGCCTACTACTGCCGCCTCCCAACAGCTGCAATTCCCGCCTTCCTAACACTGCTGCCCGCGGCCACCACCTGTCCCCGCCACCCGCCTGCCACTGCTTCCTGCCACCACCGCCTGTTGCCATCTGCGGCTACTGCCACCCGCCTCCGCTGCCTAACCGCGACGATGCCTGCCAATGTTGCCTGCCTACCGCCGCCACCTGCTGCCGCTGCCCCCTGCAGACCGCTTGCCCCAACCGCCTGTCGCTGCCGCCTGACACAGCTGCCGTCTGCTGCCCTCACTGCCTGCCGCCGCTGCGGCCCGCCTCCCCCTGCCACCTGCCGCCGCTTTCAGCCAACGCTTACCGCCGGCTGCGACTGTCAGCCGCCGTTTCCTGCCTGGCCCCTGCGGCCTGCAGCCCGCCACGGCCTGCTGCTGCTTACCTACCACCGCCGCCTACCACCGCCTGCTGCCACTTACCACTACCCGCCACGGCAGCCCACCGCCACCACATGCCTACCGCTGCCGCCTACCTACCGCTGCTGCCTGGCCCTGCCGCCTGCCGCTGCTTCCTCCCGCCGCTTACCACTGCCTGCCCCCGCCTGCCACCTCTTGCCGCCGCCGCCCCCTGCCTGCCTCTAGCCGGGGCCTGCAAGCCGCCGCCACCTGCTCCCACCACCTGCCCGCCGCCGCTTCCTGCCGCCACCACCTGCCCGCCGCCGCTTCCTGCCGCCACTGCCTATTGCCACCTGCGGCTACTGCGTACCCCCAGTGCTGCAGCCTGCCTGCAACTGTCTGCCACCTGCTTGCCGCAGCCTGCCTGCCCCCGGCCCCTGCCGCCGCCGCTGCCTGCTACCTCCTTCCACCGCCCTTGCCTGCCTGCCGCCGCCGCCGCCTGCCTGCCTGCCGCTTCTTACCACAGCCTGCGACCGCTTCCTGCCGCCGCCTGCAATCGCCTACCGCCGCCGCCCACCACACTTGCCTGCCGCTACCTGCCTCCCTGCCCCCACCGCTTACTGCCGCCCCCTGCCTCCACTGCCTCCACCGCCTCCCGCTGCCACATGCTGACACCACTAACCCGGCACCTACCGCTGCCGCCGCCCTCTGCTGATACTCCTGCTGCTGCCTCTGCTGCCCGGAGCTTCCGCTGCTGCACAACGCGGAAGCCGACTGACGCCAACAGTGCCGCCGCCGCCGCCGCCGCCGCCGCCGCCGCCGCCGCCGCCGCCGCCGCCGCCGCCGCGTAACCCGACTATGCCCGCCGGCGCTTCCGGCGCCCCTCCCCACGCTGACCCACGCTGCCGCCGCTGACCCGCCTGCTGCTGACCCCGCCCCTATCGCGGTGCCTGCTTCCCGCGCCGGTGACTCCGGCTGAAGCCAATGGCACCTGCTGCTGAGGCTGCCACACACTGCCGCCCAATGACCCGGGGCTGCCCAAAGCTGGCGCCCCTGCAGCCCTTGCCGCCACTGCAGCCGCTGCAGGCGCAGACGCCACCCACTGGTGCTGTCACCGCTGCCACCTCTGCTGCTGCCCGCTGCCGCCTGCCACCGACTGCCACCGCCTGCCTGCCGCTGCCTGCCGCCACTGCCCATCACTGCTGCCACCGCCGCCTGCCACCGCCTGCCCGCTGCCACCACCAGTCAGTTCTACCACTGCCGGCTGCCACTGCCACCCCCTGCTGCCTCTTACCTCTGCCTGCCGCCACCACCTGCCTTCTGCCACCCACCGCCCTTGCCTGCGCCCGCCGCCTGCTGCCCGCCGGCATCCGTCTCCGCCTGCCTGCCACCGTATCCTGCCGCCGCCTGCCACCGCCGTCTGCTGCCGCAGCCTGGCTCCACCGGCACCAGCTACCTAACCCCGAGATGCGTGCCAACGCTGCCTGCCTACCCCCACCGCTGCCGGCACCGCCTGCCTACCACTGCCACCTGCCAATCGCCACAGCTGCCGCCTGCCTAATGCTGCTGTCTGCAGCCTGCCTGCCCCGCCGACTGCCTGCCGCCGCCACCTGCTATATCCTGCACCACCCGCGGCCCTTGCCTGCCGTGGCCTGCCTGCCAGCCGCTGCTTATTGCAGCCTGCACCTGCTACCTCCTACCTGCCGCCACCGCCTGCCTACCCCTGGCGCCTGCAGCCCGCTGCCCCCACTGCCTGCCTCCGCTGCAGCCTGCCTCCTCCTGCCACCTTCCCCCGCCGCCTGCCTCCGCTGTCAGCCGCCGCTTCCTGCCACCGCCGCCTGACACCGCTGCCGCCGCTTCCTGTTGCCGCCTGCCTGCCGCCTGCCAGGGCTTGCCTGCCTGCCCTCCCCAGCTGCCTGCGTCCCACCGCTTCCTGCCACCGCCGCCTGCTACCTCCTCGCACCGCCCGCCTCCCTTGCTTGTGGCTGCCTGACTGCCAGCCACTGCTTACCACAGCCTGCCCGCGCTGCCGCCTGCTGCCACTGTCGCCTGCCCTGCCGCCTGCCTTCACTTCCTGCCGCCGCTTCCTTTCACCGCTTTCCGCCGCCACTGCCGCCTGCCCCGCCGCCTGCCTTCGCTTCCTGCCGCCGCTTCCTGTCACCGCCTGCTGGCCCGCTGCCACTGCCGCCTGCCTTCGCTTCCTGCCGACGCTTCCTGCCACCTCCTGCTGCCAAGGTGCCTGCCCCGCCGCCTGCCTTCACTGTGTCACTGTAGCAGCACCGCGTTGAGAAACCACATGGGACACATTGACTGTTTTCATAGCTCCCCCTCTTCCTGATGCAATGGCCACATTTAGATGGAAAATACTACTTCAATACGTGGAAGAAGAACCATCAAGGGCAGCATTCTAGCAAGAGATTTAAGAGAAGGGGGAAAGGACTAGGCCACTCTTCTCTCCCCTTCTCTCTGGGAGGACTGGTGTGATCTTGGGAATTTGCTAGAACAGCTCAGGGAACTCCTGGAAAGAACAGCTGCATCTTCTGTGGATCAGCACTCACATCTGGGACTGCCTAGAGTTGGAGAAGGCCCAGTTCTCCAGGTGAGCACCTGTTTGCACCATTCGCCATGTCACCACCTGAACAGGCTGGTGTCAACGTCCTCACATTTAAAAGAAGGATGAGCATCATGACACCAACTTCATAAAGCTGTCATGAGACCTGAATGCCCCCACAAAACTCTTAACACAGCCCCTGGCATATTGTGTGTGCTCAAGAGATACTAACTCTTATGATCATTACTAATAACATATTAAAGTTTTCCACGACTAGAACCTTCCACAGATCTTGTTTTTTTCCGGAATCGGTCATGGGTATTATATTTGACCAAAGATATACATTTAGGAGATAGTTTCCAAGGAGTGAAGATGCATTGTGTCCATAAAACAGTTTTCTGCTGGAGCCCACATAGCCTTGCCTGCTTCAAATGCAGTGGGTAGCTCATGTCTGCTCTAGAGATTAGAAACACTACATGGGGAGCTTAAGGACCCCATTGTTCTGATTGTGTGACCTCCTGGCTCAGAAAGTCATTCAACCTACTAAACCTCAGATTCCTCAACAGCACAATACGCTTTACCGGATAATCTTAGAGATCCTCTCCAGGCAAAAATTGCAGTTCAACAGTTTTATAACCCAAGCTTTGGAGAATTTGTCTGCCATGTTTGCTCCTCTATTCCCAATCCCTGCCACAGAGAAGACACTAAATAAGCATTTGTAGAGTAAAAACATGGATAAATAAAAAAGATCCACTTGAAAAAATAAATCCAATTGATCCTTTTCCTCTTGAAGAAAAAAAATAATTATTCATTAATTAGATACTTCCAAAATTTAATATTTCTGTCTATTTTGTTGTGCTGCCCATGTATTAACTGTGTAAAGCAATAAGAATGCCTTCTTTTTTTTTAATTTATTTTTTTATTCTTATGTTAATCCCCATACATTACATCGTTAGTTTTAGATGAAGTGTTCCATGATTCATTGTTTGTGCATAACACCCAGTGCTCCATGCAGAATGTGCCCTCCTCAATACCCACCACCAGGCTAACCCATCCTCCCACCCCCTCCCCTCTAGAACCCTCAGTTTGTTTTTCAGAGTCCATCGTCTCTCATGGTTCGTCTACCTCTCCGATTTCCCCCGCTTCATTCTTCCCCTCCCGCTACCTTCTTCTTCTTTTTTTTTTTTCTTAACATATATTGCATTTGTTTCAGAGGTACAGATCTGAGACTCAACAGTCTTGCACAATTCACAGCGCTTACCAGAGCACATGCCCTCCCCAGTGTCTATCACCCAGTCACCCCATCCCTCCCAACCCACCCCCCACTCCAACAACACTCAGTTTGTTTCCTGCGATTAAGAATTCCTCATATCAGTGAGATCATAGGATACATGTCTTTCTCTGTTTGACTTATTTCACTCAACATAGTACCCTCCAGTTGCATCCACGTCGTTGCAAATGGGAAGATCTCATTCCTTGTCATGGCTGCATAATATTCCATTGTATATATATATACCACCTCTTCTTTATCCATTCATCTGTCGATGGACATCTTGGCTCTTTCCACAGTTTGGCTATTGTGGACATTGCTGCTATAAACATCGGGGTGCACGTACCCCTTCGGAACCCTACTTTTATATCTTTGGGGTCAATACCCAGTAGTGCAATTGCTGGATCATAGGGTAGCTCTATTTTCAACTTTCTGACGAACCTCCATACAGTTTTCCAGAGTGATAATGCCTTCTTTTTTTAAAATTTAAATTCAATTAGCCAACATATAGTACATCATTAGTTTTTCGTGTAGTGTTCAATGACTCATTAGTTGCATATAACACCCAATGCATATCACAACACGTGCCCTCCTTAAAAATCCCATCACCCAATTACCCTATCCCCCCACCCACCTCCCTTTCCACAACCCTCAGTTTTTTTCCTGGAGTCAAGAGTCTCTCACGGTTTGTCTCCTTCTCTGATCTTCCCTCCCTTCCCCTATGATCCTCTGCATTGTTCCTTAAATTCCACTGCCTTCTTAGGCTTACAGTGAATACAATAAAATATAGTTCAGCAATGATATGTAGATTGTGGGAGTAGTAAATGAAGTTAAAGTATTCTAGTGTCCTCATATTTTCTGGAAAAAGATCAGAGGCTCTAATTTATATTTGTCTGTAGTAAGTCAAAGGCATACTTTTTACCTTTGATTGTAGTTACTAAAAGAATAGTAAGTGAATGTATTACTTCTGTAGTGCATTGAATGGTGGCCCGCAAAATGATATGTCAACATCTTAACTCCTGGAGCCTGTGAATGTGATCATATTTAGATATAGAGTACACAGATGTAATTAAGTTAAGGATCTTGAGAGATCATTGTAGATTGCCCAGGTGCACACTAAATCCAATGATAGGTGTCCTTCTAACAAACAGAAGAAGATGGACACACAGAAGGGAACACTATGGGACAGCAGAGGCAGAGATTAGAATGACAATGTCACAAGCCAAAGAATGAGAATAGACACCAGAACTGAAGAGGCAAAGAAGGATTCCCTCCTAGAATGGCTGGAGGGAGCATGGCCCTGCTGACTCCTTGACTTCATGCTCTTGGCCTCCAGAACTGTGTTCAAGCCACCGTGTTTGTAATAATTGATTATAGCAGCCATAGGAAATTGAGAAGTCTTTTATTTTAATTTTTTTCTCTTTCATTATTCAACCAATTTCTTACTTTATCAACTTTTTTTAAAATCTTTTTTTCATTTTTACACTTACATTTTATCCTTTCATTGTATTTAATTTTATTTTTGTATATATATAAGTTTTTCTTTCTTTACAATTTTGGGCTGCAGTTTCTTCTAACAAACAGACCAAAATACACCCAGAATCTAGCATATGGTTCTGTTCTCTTCACCTATCTGATCGTATTCTCTCTTTTTTGTCTTTGTTTTGTTTTGTTTTCTTAAAGTCATTTTTGTACTTTCATCTTTACACTTACATTCTATCCTTTCAATGTATTTAATGTTATTTTTGTATATATATGTTATTCTTTCTTTATAATTTTGAGATGTAGTTTCTTCAAACAAACTGAACAAAATACGCTCAGGATATAATGTATAGCTCTGTTCTGTTCACCTGTTTATATTCCTGTCTTCTTTTTTTCATTTTTTTCTTTTTTAATTTTCATTTCTACAGTTACATTCTATCCTTTCACTCTATTTAATTTTATTATTGTACACACATAAGTTTTTCTTACTTTACAATTTTGGGATCTAGTTTTCTAACAAACAGACCAAAATACACACAGGATCCAGTGTATTGTTCTATTCTGTTCACCTCTGGTTATATTCTCCTTTTGATTCTTTAATTTCAATTTTTTTTTTTTTTTTAGTTTAAGATCTCTCCTGATTTGTTTAGTGTATATTTCTCTGGGGTCATTGCTGTCATTGTGGTATTTTGTTCTTTCATTCATCTATTCTTCCTGGACAAAATGGTCTAAGACAGAAAAACTCACCTCAACAAAAGAGAACAAGAGGCAGTACTGACTTCCAAGGACCTAATCAGTATGGAGGTAAGTAAGATGTCAGAACTAGAGTTCAGAATAATGATTATAAAGATAATAGATGGGCTTGAAAAAAGCATAGAAGACACTACAGAATCTCTTTCTGGAGAAATGAAAGAACTAAAATCTGCTCGTGTTGAAATCAAAAAGGCTATTAATGTGATCAATTAAAAATGGAGGGAGATCCCTGGGACATTTGCAGACAGGACCAGGAGTCCCTGAAGCCAAGGGAAACTTCAGATCAGGAGAACGGGCCTCGCCCGGGAAGGAGGCCTGAACACTTTTCCCTGATTGTCTTGTGCGCACGGATGGACGTGACCTGGCCCTGCCTTGAGCCCCTAGGTTTGCTGTAGGGCCAGGTGGGCCTGAGTGGCTGAGCTCCGGGCCGGGATCAGCCCTTCCCACCTCCCCCAGGGCTTGTGTGATTGAGACAACTTTCTACTTCACGGCAAAGTCAGGGGCAACAGTTTTCTGGAACCTGGCTGGCCTCCCCTCCCCCAGCCCAACTGCTCTGCCGTGGTTGCCGGGCACCGTTGACCTCATAGGTGGAACTCTCCACAGGATTCTCAGTGGTCCGTTGCGGCCACAGGACTCTGGCACTTGGAGACAGAGCTGTGGAGCCTGACGCAGCCATGGAGGGCCCCCTCTTGGCCGCCAGATCCACTTGCCAGCTGGTGTTGGAGCACCTGTGGGGGGCGCTGCAGCTGATTTCTGAAAGCTGGGGTCACAGCCCGAGTCTCCCCGTGTTGCCCTGCGTGGTGCTCCTATGGACTGTGCTGCTGGTTCTCCTAGTGAAGAGACAACTCACTCGAAGAAGCGTGAAGGCGCTGGGTCACAGGGGCTCTGCCCGCCACGAAGTGTGTGGAGCCCGCCGTGAGGAGAGTGGCCCAACCACACAAGCCGAGGCCGCCCTCAGGCCGCCCGCGGTGGTGGCCAGTCCTCCCTTGTTACAAGCCCTGTGCTTGTCGGCAATGAACACAGAACTGAGCAGGCTGGTGGATAGGGACACTGTCAACTTTTTGAGGAAGGCACTGAAGGAACTGGACCAGCCTCCCGACCTGCCCGAGGTCCCTGCGGAAAAACCCATCCTCAGAACATCGGAGAAGGATGGAGAACAGCTTCTGACGAAAAGAACGAAGGATCAGAGTGAAAACACTCCTTTTCCAGAAGGTCCCGATCCGCTCAACCAAGAAGTTTCGAGATGGAGGCAGAAAGGGCAGGAGAAGGAGGGGGAAGAAAGGCTGGAGCCGTCGAAGGCATGCATGGAGCTGGTCCCGAAACGTCAAGCCAGCCAGTCCCCTTCCAGGGCCGGACCCGGGCTGCAGTCCGTACCCCCGCCTGACCTCCCTGCAGAGCACGATGGTGCCGGGACCCGGGGAGTCCAGCCAAAGAGGGGAGCAGGAAATGGTGATCAGCCCGCCCATCGGGCAGCAGTGGATCTGAAGGGCGTCCCTGAGGATGCTGGCTGCCCTGGGTCCCCTCCAAGTCCCGAAGGGGAACAGCAACACAGAGCCAGACGACTGTGGGCAGAAAGGCAAGAGATCGTGGAGCTGACACGACAAATCCACAGCCTGCAAACCCAGAAAGCCTCTTTGCAGAAGGAAACTTCACAGCTGGACAAGGAGATTCAGCCGCTGAAGCTGAAACTTCAGAACCCCCTGGATGAACAGGAGCAATACATCCTGCAACTTGACCGAAAAGTGTTTCAAGTGGAAGCTCAGTGCTTGGAAATGAAGAAGAAACTGGCCAGCGCACACAGAGAAATGAACTTCACGTGCCAGATTCGCAACCTCTACAAGAAGATGGCCCAAGACCTGGGCAAGGAGCTGGACAGAACCACCTCCTACTATCATCGCAAGCTGGTCCTCTTTCATCAGAACAGAGTCGGAAAGAGCTGGGAGGTAGCTACATCCAGAGAGAGGGAGTTCCAGGAGCTAAGGAAAGAGAATGATCACTTGAGGCGGATGCTAGCCGGTGTGGAGTCCAGCTGCTGGCCTGTCCTGAGGGACCCTCTTGATCCTGCTGCTCCGCCCACAGCCCACGCACGCTGGGAAGTGTCAGGGGGTCCCTGGGGTGATCGGGCCCCCAGCGGGGATGGGAGGCCCACCGTGAGGGCCCCGGGACCCGGAGTCGCCTGCAAGGGTGACCGGGCTCAGGGCAGCCGGGCTCTGAGCAGCCAAAGCCCGGCTCAGCATCTGCGCGGAGCTCCGTGAAGAACGTCTGATGGCTCTCTCTCTAGTGAAAAGGCTACTCTTTCGGAACCGACGCCACAGTGACTCTGCAGGATAGCGGTGAAACCCCATCGCGGACTGTGTAACTAGAGCTTCATCCACATTGTCATGAATACACACCTTCCCCACCGGACGCTTTAGAACTCTCTGCTGTAGGTATGGTGGTCGGATTTAAATTAATGCCACTGGGACTGAAGACATCCTCTATTGTGGACATAGACAGAGACTTTCAAACAAGACCATTTCTGTGCTCTAGGACTAGGGTTACAGTTCCGCAGAAATAACTCACTATTTATGTGATTGCCTTAAAAAAAGAGAGAGAGAAAAAAATTAAACAAAACAACATCTCACTCAAACTGTATGAAATAGTTAGTGCAGTCTTAAATTCAAATTTTAGTCCTAAAACTCATATTTTAGTCATAAATTCAAATTTTAGTCCTAAATTCAAATTTTAGTCTTAAATTCAAATTTTAGTCCTAAATTCACATTTTAGTCCTAAGTTCATATTTTAGTTCTGAATTCATATTTTAGTTCTAAATTCATAGCAATAGTTTAGTCTTAAATTTATAGATAGGAAAACTTAGGAATTTGCAACCATTTCTTCCTTGTTCTGCAATTTTTTTCTTCTTAGCCTCTGTTGTTTTGTTTAAGATACTGTTTGTTGTTTAACATTTGTGAATTTTATGCAGTCAAAATACAAAGTTTTCTCCTGATAACAAGCATACACTCCCATGCACGTGGACGCGTGCACACGCACACACCCCAGGATGCAAACCTAGACTATTGTAGTTGTTTTATGAATTCATATTTTAGTCTTTAATTCTTATTTTAGTCCTAAATTCATGGGATTAGTTTAATCTTAAACTTATAGATAGGAAAGCTTAAGAATCTGCAACCATTTCTTCCTTGTTCCGTGATTTTTTTCTTAATCTTTGTTGTTTTGTTTATGATACTATTTATTGTTTAACACTTATGTATTCTAAGCAGTCAAAATACAATGTTTTCTCCCGATGACAAGCATACACTCCCATGCACGTGGACAAGTGCACACGCACACGCCCCTGGATGGAGGATCTAGACTATTGTAGTTGTTTTTGGAGTACCTGGAAAATGTAAAAATAGAATTGACAATTTCATTAATTGCTTGTAGATAAATTACTGAAAGGAAAAAAAACGTGTGTGTGCAATGTGTAAAGAGAGGAAAGTCTCCTTGATCTTCTGCACAGAGAGCAGAGTGTCCCGATGGACCAGGGAAGATCCCAGGCAGGAGCGCTTCTCCCACAGGGTCCGGAGGAAGAGGCCAGGGGACAGTCCCCAGCAGCAGCAGGGAGTAGGGCAGGACCAAGGAGGGGGCTCCCAGCCTCCAGCCACAGGGGGAGGTGGTTCCACCCCTGGGCCTGGAGGGAGGACAGGGAGGTGGCATCTGCTGAGCCCAGTGGGGGGCTGTCCCAGGAATGGTGCAGGGCCGCCCCCAGAGGGCCTGGAGAGCAGACAGGAGTCAGCCTTGGGCACAGGGCAGATAGAAGAGGGTTCAGGAGCAATTTGGAGAACAACCCGCACTCATGACTCTCTTTGAACCAAAGTGTGCCTGTGTGTGTTACTGCCTGCATTCGCGCCCACATATGTAGTGAGAATCTCTGTAGCTTCTACGATGTCTTTGGCACTGGGCCGCCGTGGCTCTCTAACTGTCCCTGCTACAGGCTGGAGTGGGGTGGCAGGGCAGGGGGGCTCTCTGGAGGAGGCGGCCTCTGAGCTGAACACTGATGGATAAGCAGCGGTTATCAGTGGTGCTTTCACACTTGAAAGAGCATGTGAAAATCTTGGAGACCTTGTCACACAAAGATTTTGATTTCAGGTTGTGGAGCTGAGAGCCTGCACGGCCCCCACGTGAGCTCTATGCTGGGACCAGACATGGAGTAGGAAGGATCCTTAGATGATGATGGGCTAGGAGCGAGTGGGGGCAGGTGGATGGCGCAAAGGCATTTCCGGCAGAAGGCAAACACAGGCAAAAACACGGGACACAAAACAGCCTAGTCTGGTGAGCAAGGCAAGGTTGTGCAGTTAGCTTTCTGGAGCCCAGAAACTCAACGCTGGGAGGGTGCGGACAGGAGTCGGAATAGATGCACACCCTGTGCACATGTACTGTTCCCAATTACGCTGTCCAGGGCTCCTGTCCTAACGGGCAATCTTGTCCCGCTAGAGAACCTCTCTCCTGACTCACAAGCACCTAGAATACTCTAATCTTGGGGTGCCAACGGCCATCATGTTGCTTTTGGAAATCCTCCGAGAACATAAGCTATCACAGAGAAAACAGTAGAGCCAAAAGACAGCAAGAAACAAAATCCTGATACCTGGACCCTTGATCCAGCTGTTCCTGAAGCTTCTTTCCGAGTCTCAGAAAGGACCTAACCTGAGTCCCCTTTGAGGCTTAAGCAGGTTGAGATAAGTTTCTACCACCTGCATATGAAAGAATCCTGCTGGTTATATTTTATAATAGTTCTGCTGATAGCAAACCCTGTCTTCAGGAGAAGGCACTGTCCAAAGTCACAGAGTCCATCAGAACAGACAAGGTGAGACAGCTCACAGGTTCAGGTGGCCACACTCAGGCTCCTACCTTACAAGTATAAGGACAGTGACAAGCTTCCCTGTTTCTGGCACTGCAGGGCATTCTCCCTCTGGGGTACCCCACTGCCCACGACAGTTGTCCTCTCCCTGGGTGGGCATGGGGACATTGTTGTACTCAGCTCCCAGGCAGGGTTCTCAAAGCCAAACCCCACCCCATCCTGAGGTTCATGACATCATAGTGAGGACACTAAATCCCCAGGCTCTGCCATCCCTTTACATAAAACCCCACCAGAACTCTTGTCTAACCACCAAAGGTTGACCCTCTGGGAAACTATGTGAGTGACTGTGCCCTGACTTAGGCTTAGAAGGGTCCTCCATCCATTGCTAGGGTGACAAATCGAGGGTGCTCCCTCACCCAGGACTCATAGGCTGCGCACCCTCCTGGAAGGGCAGGCCGTTCCTACCCCTCCCAGAGCGACAAGCCTACTACTGGGCTTCTGATGGACCCCAAACTATCGGGTGAGGAGGAAAGGCTGCTGGCCACCCAAAGGCCCTGTGTGTAAGATGCTTTGACGTGAAAAACCCAGACCCATGGAGGGAGGGACAGGACCCCGTGGGAGCTGGGGGACCATGATGGACACGAAACACAATCACCATGGCAACGTGCTCTCTAGCCCTGGCCTCCTCACCTAGTCCTGGCCCCTGTCCTTTCCAACGTGTGGCCTGATGTTCTCTCTAGGGTGTGGTCACCGGAGTTCTTTCTGCCTCATGCAGAACGAAGTGACAGATGCACCCATTTGGTGCTTGGTGCCCGTACGGGCTTGAATAACATTCCCTCAGATTCATGTCTTCCTGGAGCCTCAGAAAGTGAGCTTATTTGGAAATAGGATCTCTGGAGACATAATTAGTTGAGATGAGGTCATACTGGGCTATGGCACAGGCCTGATCCAACACGACTGGTGTCCTTACAGGCGGAGCGGGCGGACTCAGACTGGCAGGAGGGAAGCCGGGTCAGCCAGGGGCAGGAACTTCGGTGAAGCAGCTTCGAGCCCAGAAATGCCCCGCTTGGCCGCAGCGCCCAGAAGCTGGGACAAAAGCATCGAAAGGATGTCCCTTTGGGCCTCCAGAAGGGACGGACCCTGACAGACCCTGATTTCAGAACTGTGGCCTCCAGAAGAACGAGAGAATACAGTTCTGGGGTCTCAAGCTGCCTGGTTTGGGGTGTTTTGCAAGAGCAGTCACTGCAATCGAATGCGGTGCCACAGAGCCCTCAAAATGCAGGCCTTGGAAATGCTCAGAGCTGGAATCCAAGGAGCCCAAAGCTGCGGGGAAAGGAAAGACGTGTGTCTGTCTGACGTGCACCTCTCGTGCTTCTAGGGACAGATGTCGCCAGACAAATGGCCCCGGACCATTGAGCCCCTCCTCTTGGATACTGATGTGAGAAGTCACCCCCTAGGGAGCCCATCATGACCTGGACCCATGACCCTGGGTGCAGAGTTAGCCTCCGGGAGTGACCCCGCAGCTGCGGGCTGGAGACCACCCCAGCGGTTGCTCTGCGGACTGAGCAAGAGTGACGGGCAGGAAGGCACGCGGGAATGCTCGCCTGCCGCCCTCCAACCTCTGTCTTATTTTTCCAGAGGTTGCTTTGTTTGGGGTGTGTTCCCAGGAGGGGGTTGGAGACTCTGTCCCATGGCTTCCACTTCTGGGCAGCCCCCACTGTCGGTGCGGAGTGCACTAAGTCAGCCCCTCGTGGGAAAAGCGTTTGTGGACCTGCCATTCCAACACGACACCATCCAGCACTTGGGGCACCAGCGCCCCCCAAGCAGTGGTGGGGGAGGGACAGGGACAATTCTGATGGGACGCCAGCCCTCCACGACCACATGAACCACGATCTCAGCACGTGTGAAGCCGTCAGACTGTAACTGAGTGTTGCAGGGACAGAGTGTGGCCGACGACCCGAATCTCCCGCTAGCAATCTTTCGCCCTGCTTCAAGACCAGAGTGGGCTGCATTCACCGTCCTTCCTTCACGTCTGTGGTCCTGCATCCACCAGCACCCTGTACATCACAGGGTGGGGGTCCTTTCCTGTCTGGGGCATGCCAGGGTTCCTGGTGTTTGCTCTGCAGGGTCAGGCTTGGGTTCACCTAGAAAGGTCTTGGCCCTGTGTCTTTGTCTGCCTGGATGCTCCTGAGACAAGTGACACTGTGGAGACCCTTCCCCCACTACATTCACCTTTGAGTGAAGGAGAAGGCTCTTGATTGTCACCAGTGCATGGAGCAGCATCAGCCTGGGCCAGGGGTTCCTTCATTGGGCTTAAGACATGTCTTAAGACATGTCCCCATCAGAGATCAGGCTGGAGAGTCAGGTGAACCACCAGTTCATCCCCTCAGCTTTGAAGAAAGGGGACAGGAAGGCAATGGAGAGGCGAGGATATGAGGAGGGTATAAGAAGGGGAGAGAATGGGTTACTATGGAGAATTTTAGCACAGATGCACAATTACATTCTAAAAATTTGCTTTTTCTGATGGCAAAGCCTAAAAGGTATCCTAGTTAAAGCGTTACTCTGCAAAAGAGAAATTAATAACCGGTCCCATTTACAATTGCACCAAAAAGAATAAAATACCTCAGAATAAACTTAACTAAGGAGATCAAAGACTTTACTCTGAAAACAACAAAACACTGATGAAAGAAATTGAAGAGGACACAGACAAATAAAGATATTCCATGCTCATGGGTTGGGAGAAAAAATATTATTAAAATGTCCATACTACCTACCCAAAGCAATCTACAAATTCAATGCAATCCCTATCAAAATGTCAACAGCATTTTTCACAAAACTAGAACAAATAGTCCTAAAAATGTGTATGGAACTGAAA
>NW_023270169.1:14279-16403 GCF_011800145.1 Mirounga leonina
TAATCAAAATAGCATGGTACTGGTACAAAAATAGACACATAGATCAAGGGAACAGAATGGAGAGCCCAGAAATAAACCCACATTTATATGGTCAGTTAATCTTCAACAAAGCAGGAAAGAATATCCAGTGCGGAAAAAAGTCTCTTCAACAAATAGTGTTGGAAAAACTGGACAGCAATGTGCAAAAGAATGAAACTGGACCTCTTTCTTACACCATACACAAAAATAAATTCAAAATGAGTTGAAGACCTAAATGTGAGACCTAAAACCATAAGAATCCTAGAGGAGGGCACAGGCAGTAATGTCTCTGACATCAGGGGTAGCAACATTTGCTAGATGTGTCCCCTGAGGCAAGAGAAACAAAAGCAAAAATACACTATTGGGACTACATCAAAATAAAAGCTTCTGCACAGCAAAAGAAACGACCAACAAAACTAAAAGACAATCTACTGAATGGGAGAATGTATTTGTGAGTGACAAATCCAACAAAGGGTTAGTATCCAAAATATATAAAAAACAGATACAACTCAAAAAACACCCAAAAAACAAATAATCCAATTAAAAAGGGACAGAAGACATAAACAGACATTTTTCCAAAGAGGGCATACAGTTGGCCAACAGACACATGAAAAGCTGCTCAATATCACTCACCATCAGGGAAATGCAAATCAAAACCACAAGGAAATATCACCTCACACTGTGAGGATGGCTAAAATCAAAAAGGCAAGAAACAACAAATGTTGGTGAGGATGTGGAGAAAAAGGAACCCTCGTGCACTATCGGTGGGAATGCAAACTGGTGCAGCCTCTGTGGAAAACAATATGGAGGGTCCTCAAAAAATTAAAAATAGAATTACCATATGATCCAATAATGCCAATACGGGGTAATTACCCAATGAATACGAAAAAACTAATTTGAAAAGATACACATACCTCTATGCTTACTTGAGCATTATTTATAAGAACCAAATATGGATGGATGGATAAAGAAGATGTGTTATGTATGTATGTACACACACACACACACACACAAATGTAAATGGAATATTATTCAGCCATAAAAAGGAAATGAATCTTGCCATTTACAACAACACAGTTGGATCTAGACAGTATAATCCTATGTGAAATAAGTGGGTCAGAAAAAGACATATGATTTCACTCATATGGAAAATTTAAGAAACAAAACAAACCAAGAGAAAAGGAGAAAAACAAAAACAACAAAAAACCAGACTCTTAACTATAGAGAACAAACAGAGGGTTAGCAGAGGGGAGGAAGTTGGGGGAAGGGGGAAATAGAGGATGGGGATTAGGGAGTACACTTGTCCTGATGAGCACTCCATTGTACACCTGAAATTAATATAGCACTCGATGTTCACTAACTGGAATTAAAAAAAATATATTGGCATAAGGTTCAAAGCCAAATGGATTCCCAGTATCTTTTCTTTAATAATTTTACTTTTTATTGAGATATACACCATTTCTACTGTAGGTGCTCAAATCTTAGGGGCACTTAACTGTTCAGTGACCTTTTACATATGTCTACAGCCATGTAAGCAACTCCCAGAGCAAGATGCAGAACATTTTCAGGCCCAGAAAGACTAATCGCTCAATAACTAATCGCCCAACCCTAGAGGTAACTGCTGCTCTGACCTTTGGCTCATGTCACTACACTTAAAATTTAGAGATGGAATCATACACTCTGCATTCTAGGACCTGCTTTCTTGAGCTCAATATTGAGTCTATGACATGTCCTTGTGTAGAGCAATAGTTTGGGGTTTTGTATTGTTGCATACTGTCCCATTACGTGACTATAGCACAATTAGTTTAATTTCTTCTGCAGCTGGTGACCACTTGGGTTGTTTTGTGTTTGGGGCTATTAGAAACAAAGGTGCTATGACCATCCTGGTGGACAGAGCCCTCACTTGCCCTGAGTACACACCCAGGGATGCTGGCCACGGACTTCTGCATGCTCAGCTGTACTAGACACGGCCATGCTATTTCCAAACGCTGTGCCACTCCCCCCAGCAGCCTTCCCGGACGGGAGCTGCAACCATCCCCCGTCGTTGTCACACTTGGTGCCAATCTTTTTCATTTTAGCCATTCTGATGGGTGCGCAAGGGTATCT
>NW_023270170.1:0-15884 GCF_011800145.1 Mirounga leonina
TCCCATGAAGACAGGTCTGCCTTTTCCCGTCCTCCTCCCAGACCCTGGCTAGGAAGGGCGGTGCTCTGTCAACATGTTTTCCTGCTGGTAAAATATTTTATTTCATTTTAATTATTATACCAGCCAAAGAATGTAAAAGAGAAGAAAGGAAAATATTTTCATCTTGTACAGAACTTAAGTCATTGGTTTTAAACTTTCTTCTTTTCTAATGTGTTTAGAGATATATATTTCTTTCTAATTATTGCTTTGGCTGTAGATTTCAAATTTTAACATGTATCATCAGTACCATTTGGTTAGGAATATTTTCCATTTTTGCTTGGGATTTATTTTTTGGACTGTTTATAAATATTTTTAATTTCTAGTGTTTTGTTCAGAAATATGTTATTATTATTGACTTCACATATGATTCTATGATGGTCAGAAATATGCTTCAAGATTTCAGTCTCTTGAAATTGTTTACAGAGTTTTAAAAATCTTTAAATAAATGCATGTTTTGTGGTTTCTGATTTAGTGGTTTATAAATGTCAACTAGTCAAGGTAGTTAACACTGGTGCTCAGAATTTGTATATTTCCTTTTTTAAGTGTACATATTTGGCCTATTATTTGTTGGGATGGCAGTATTCCAAATCTACTGAGAGCAGTTACCTAGTTTTCTTATATAATCTGTGACAGATTTTACTTTATATACTTGGAAACTTCATTATTAGGTGCATCAGCATTTATGATGGTTATGTCTTCCTAATGAATCAACTCGTGTTTGGGAATAACTGTTTCTTCTGAACTTAATTTATATGATAAGAACATAGCTACTTAGTCTTTTTTCTAAATTAAGTGAAATTCACATAAAAGTCACCATTAAATTATGTATATTTCATTGACATTTAGTCTTCTAGTAGTTTCAAAGATTTTTGTCATCTCCATTTACCCCTTTTGAGTTGTGAATTGTTCTGCTAAGAACATCTGTGTACAAAAATTTGAATACCCATGTTCAATTTTGGGGTACATAGTGTTACGTAAGTGAGTTAAAGATGACCCTTGTATATTGATGTTACATTATTTACTTGTTTGTAGCATGCAGAGACAGTCAGCTCAAAGCCACTGGTGACAAACTCGAAGTCCAATTGTTTTAAATACAGCCAAATAGGAATATTTTTAGCCATTACAAGTCCTTCTGCTTTGCTTACCTGATGACACTCCACCCAACATCTGCTAGGCACAGGTAAGACAAGCCTTGGGGCTATAAAACCTTCTAAGTGCTGCTGCCCTTTGGAACTCTCTGACTTAGTTTCTCTGCTGTGATGCTGTTGTATCACCTAGACACATAAGTGCTTGCTCTCTCACTCTTTCTCTCTCTCTCTCTCTCTCTGATTCTCTCCCCCTGAGGAATTTCCTTTCAGGATGATGTCCCAGACCATTGTCTCTGAAAAATGTCATGCTATGAGAGACTTCCGTCCTATCAAAACACCACCTGAATATAGCTCCTTCTGTGCTGTCTTCATTTTGAGGCCCTATCAGCCCCCAAATCCCTGAATTTGATAGAACCAGTGTAAGGATGGATTTTTTTGTTTGTATGTGATTGATATGGAGTATATCCAGTAAGTGGCCAATTGGTTGCCTGATTAATCCTGGAAATGTCAAGTGGCCAGGACATAAAACTTAACTCTTCTGCATGAATTTGGTATGGCACTGCCCCACACTGTACTGCACTCTAATTGCCATTGTCTCCCTCTGTGTTTCATTAGCCCAGTAAAGTAGGACTGCCTGTAGTTCAGTGAACCCACAGCATTGGAACTGACTTTGATGGTGAGAGGAATCTGGGAAGGATGTCAACCCACATATGTTGGTTCCCCATTGGGCAGGCCTGAAAATTGTTAAAATATATGCAACAGCAGGAAAAGGGAAGGAATACATGCTTATAGACCAAAGTGGGCTGCACCTGATCCCATAAGCATAATCCGCTGAATTAGGAAGGATCTCTCCACTAGCAGGCCTGTGATTCATAATGGTGGGAGACAACTTAACATCTTTGTGCCTGGTAACAGCAATGACATTTAAAAGAGCTGTCAAAACAGAGATGCTGGGGTAGGCAAAGATGCAGAGAAGATGAAAGAGAGAGAGAGAGAGAGAGAAAGTTCTGGTTTTCTAAGCACAGCTGGGGAGAGCTGTCTTTGCAAGCAACATGTTCTCATCTGCTTTGGGGACCTCATCATTCTAGGCCCTCCACAGACAGATACTGAGACTCCCAAGTCTTGGCCTGAGTTGCTAAAGCCTTATTTAAAGTGACTAAAGGCAACAGAGCTTTTATTCTTGCCTCTCTGAACTCTGAAGAAGGTGGCTCTCCTACTAAATTGCTGCTTCTAACACTTATAGCAGCTTCTCTCCAGGATACTATCCAGAAGAGGAGGTAGGAGCCCAATTCCTGGGAAAACAGTCAGAGGGGAGGACCCTGGGAAGAACCTGTGGCTTCCAGAGGAAAGGACAGCATAATACCACCATAATAGTGACAAAGATAAGGTATCCTCTGCTTTGCCAGTGACCCTCTGAAAAGCAGTAAAACAAAAGAGACAGGAGGAGAGAATCATCAAGGAGAAGATCATTCTCATTTGGAGGAGGAAATATGTCTTTTCATTCTGAGGGCCAGTCTCTCCTTAAGGATATAATCCAAGAACTCTTTGCAAAAGGGCCTGCGCAGCTCTGTAGAAGTAATTCTGGTACAGTGAGGTCCAATTAGCAGAACTAAAAGTGAGTAATTGGCTGCCATAATACAGATGGAAAAATCTGTCCCTGATAAAGGACCTGCACAATTACTGTGGAAAGTGGAATAACTCTAAGGGGAGGCTTTAGCTTATACATTCCATGAAAGTCCACTAAAATCCTCATAATGTTATAGGCAGGTTATGACCTTTATTCATGGCATCTTACTCTGTGGAACAGACAATACATAAGATGGCAAATTCTGTGCCATGTTGGGTAGGCTATGGTACTCAGCTGTTTGATCAAAAACTAGCCTAGATGTTGCTGTGAAGGAATGTTTTGGATATGGTTAATATTTACCTCAGTAGACTATGAATAAAGCATATTATCACCCATAAAATGAGTGGGTTTCCTTTAGTCAGTTGAAAGCTTTAAGGTAAAAGGCTGAGGTCCCACAGGGAAGAAGGCATTCTGCCTCCAGCCTACCTTTGATCTCAAGACCACAACATTGGCACTTTTCTCAGTCTCCATCCTGCCCATAGATTTCAGTCTTGCTAGCCTCTACAATCATGTGAACCAATTCCTTAAAATCTCTCTCCCCCGCTCTCTTTCTCTCTCTCTCTCACCCACACCCCTACTCTCTTTCTCTTTCCCCACTCCTCTTTGTTTCTCTAGACATATCCTACTAGCACTGTGTCCCTGAAGAACCCTGACTAATACAGATTTGGGTAAAGAGGGTAAATATAGAGGAACAGAGACTTAAAGATGAGTTTCTTGAAATTTGTTCCCTAATGAGATTAGATTTAAAGGCACTAATGATTATTTCCAGTAGGGAAGAGAGCATGAAATAAAGTGGTAAGGGAGAGATGGTAAACAACCTCCACCAGATACTCCTAATCAGATACTTGTAGGAAGTAAGATTCTGGGTGACAAAGTATCTGATACTTTGAACACATTGGCAATAATTAGTTTAATGGGATTGGCTGGCTAATCCTGTAGGAGAGGAAGAAGTTCTCTCTATCCTCTTGTTCAGTGTCTGGGCCTAAAAAACCAACTGACAGCAGACAGTTTAACGGAGAAAAGGCATATAAATTTACTTAATGTACAAGGTTTCACCTTATTTGGGGGAGCTTCAGAGAGGGAAGAGGAAACATTCCACCCAAACAAAACAAAACAACAACAAATTAACAAAGCTTGGAGGCTTTTATACACCATTGGGCAAAAGAGGATCCATTTTAAAGAAAAGTGACAAGACAAAGGAAAGGGACTTTGAGCTTCAAAGGGTGGCAGACTGTGGGAAGGCAAATACAGGTGTTAACTTGTGATAGATAAGGGCTCATTAGCAAGATTTGTCTACATAGACTCTTTTTCAGTGCTAACTCCTCTCCAGACAGAGGTAAGTGCGATGGAGTGGAAGGGGCAGGATCACAAAGGAGACCTATGATCTGTTTTCAGGCAGAGAGGGAGAGGGCAGAGAATTCATACTGTGTCTCCTTTTCCTCCATTGCCTTCGACTTTAACTTGCATGCCAGGAAGGTACATTTTGGGGTGGCGTATTCTGATCTCTAACATTTCTCCTAACTGAAACTTCATGTGAAGCCTACATATTAAAAAATCCAGTTGATGACTGTGGAGAGAAGTTTTGGGAAACAGCTGAGTGGCAAGAGAACTGTAAAGGAAAAGAAGAATATAGATTAGAATAAGAATAACCAAGCAGGAAAGAACAAATTCAGGTAGAGTTTTCCACACCTCATTAAACCATTTTCCCAATCCTGGGGATAAGTCAGTCCAATAAAATGGCCAATGGAGTGCGATTATCTTGTCTTTTAAAAGGTATAAATTGGACACTATTTATCTCACCCAATTAATATAGAAACGGCATTTTTTTCACCAATGATTGCACAAGGTCCTCCCTGCTCAGCAACTAGCATATTCTTGGCACAGTGATATTTGAGCACATCGGAGACTAAGCTGTTAACTTCTGACTGGACTGTTTCCAGCATTTGTGTAGTGATATTAAATGCTCATTCTACTACCATGGAGAGACTTAAGACTGCCTTTTCTAACTTATAATTTCCAAAACTTGGGAAAACACTGAAAATATCATGAAACTGTGCTATTCAAGTGTGTCTCTTACCTGAGACATTTAAGTGGTATTACATTGTGAACAATGGATCCCAACTTTATAATTTCTTATGTAGCTATCTTTATTATTGTTTATTTCTTTGTATGGCTTTGAATTGCTGAATGATATCCTTTCATTTCTGTCTCAGAATCGTCATTTTCATTTTGTAGTGGGGGTCTGCTCTTTTGCGTTAAATTTGTTATTTTATTTTATTTTTTATTGGAGTGTGGTTGACATACAATATTATATTGTTTTCAGGTGTACAACACAATTATTCAACATTTAAATATGTTAATGAAATGATCAGATACTTAATCTCGTTGCCATTTGTCACCATCTTCAGCTTTTGTTTATCTAGAGATGTTTTAATGCCCTCTTTATTTTGAAGGATAGACTTTGAGTTTATCATATCTAAAGTTCGTTTAGTTCATTAGATGTGTAGATGAATAGTTTTCCTCAAGTGTGAGAAATTTTTTGGCTATTATTTCTTAAAAAGAAAATTTTTTTTTGGCATCTTTCTCTTTCACTTCCCCTTTAACTCTCATTGTGTGTATGCTGGTATGCTTCGTGGTGTCCTAGAAGTCTCTTAAACGCTACTGATTGTGTTCCTTCTTCTTTCTGTTTCTCAGACTAATTTCAGTTGACCTAACTTCCAGTTTGCTGATTCTGCTGCCTGCTGAACTCTGCTATTGAACCTCTCTCTTTAATGGATTTTGCTTTTTCAGTTAATTTATTGTTCAGCTCTGGAATTTCTATTTGGTTCTTTCTTTAAATAATTTCTCTTTACTGATGCTGTTATTTTGTTCATATATCGTTTTCCTGATTTAGCACTTTGTTTAAGTTTTATTTTTTTAGTTTAACTTTTCGAGCATAGTTACAACACTTGATTCAAAACGTACTCCTAATTAGTTCTATACCAGGGTTTGCTCAGGGACATTTTCTCTTAATTTCATACCTGTAATTTGCCCATCTTTCCATGTTTCTTTGCATAATTTGTAATTTTTCTGTTGGCAAGTAAATATTGTGAATGTTATAATGTTGTCAAACAAAAACAAATTGTGATTTGATAAGACACCTTATTCAAGGACATTACAGCAATAGGGAGGACATTCTGATTTTAGAAATCTGAACGTATTTCCGAATCAGAGGATGATTTTTCTTTGATTGGAAGGGGTAAGCAGGACTAGTAGGAAGTTTTTAAGAGGAAACTGAGCAAGGAAAGAATGAGCAGACAGCATGATGGGAAATGTGTCACAGCTCTTCCTTGGGATGACCTCTTACTAAAGGGGGCATAATCTGTATTTTAGTGCTCACTCAGGGGTAAGCCCAAATTCAGGGACCAGAGGGAAGTAGAGAAACTTGACTAAAGTTTGGCCAAGAGAAGGCAATGAGTACGAGGTGTGGTGTGGGGAACACTGAACTCTGGAAGCCAGATTCTTCCCCTACTCCCTAGGGTTCCTGGTTGCTGCTTATGAGGGGTTGTAGTTGTTTAGTAACTTTTTATGCTTTGGCTAGTAGGAGTTGTTTTGTAAAAATAATATATGCTTTGTATGGCTTTGGAAGTCTCTTCTTTTAGCTTAGAGGTCAGCTACTGATTTGAAAGAGATTTCCTTGCCACAATGTCCGTTTACTAAAATGTACCATTCTTTCTTCATTTAGCCTTTCTGTGGTTGTTGTAAATTTTGATTATATTCCAGAGTTTCAAAAAATTAAATTTTTTGGATGGTTTTTTGGAGCTTAATCTTTGCTTTAGTATAGGAAGAATGGGTTTTTAGAAACCCTGCTTCATCGTTTTCAGTCATGTTTCTCCCTCTAGTATAAGCTTAATTTTGTGAAGTAGTGGTATCTGGATAACACATCCAATTTAAAAAACAAAAACAAAAAACCAGCAAAACTGCCTTAGGTGACATAGTTCCTAATCATGTTGCAGATGTTTAATCAGAACAAGCCAGAGCAATGAAGATACAAGGGAAAATGCTTTATATCACCTCCTATTTGGATTTTCCTGGCTTGATAACACCGATCACTTCACAAAATGAGGTCTTATTTATAAGTTATAGTTGATTGAGAAGGAAGTGGTTGGTACTCCTCTCCCTGTTGTCCTACCCAGTTCCAAGGCATTTTCCCTAAAGTTGGGTTTGCCTGGTAATATGTAAGGTAGGGATCCCTCTTAGACAATGTCTTTATTTCTACTGCCTTCCTGTCTGTGTCCTTATTTACACCCAAGGGCAACAGTTCTCTAATTTTTTGGCCTAAGAAGTCACTTAACTATTACTTAATTTTACTTTAAAAATTACTTAACTATTACTTAATTTTACTTTAAATATTACTTAAAAAGGGGTGCCTGGGTAGCTCAGTCATTAAGCGTCTGCCTTCGGCCTAGCTCAGGATCCCAGGGTCCTGGGATCGAGCCCCACATCAGGCTCCTGGCTCCGCGGGAAGCCTGCTTCTCCCTCTCCCACTCCCCCTGCTTGTGTTCCCTCTCGCTGTGTCTCTCTCTGTCAAATAGGTAAATAAAATCTTTTTTAAAAAGTACACAATGACCTCAATCAGAGCAGAAAAAGTATTTGGCAAAATATGATACTAAACTTTTAGTGATAAAATGTACTCAATATAATAGGAAATAAGTGAACTGCCTCAATAAGATAAAGAGCATTTATGAAAACTCTCTGCTAACATTACATTCAATGTTCAGTTGAAAGACTGAAACTTTTCTTGTAATATCAAGAATAAGATGAAGATGTCCACATTTGCCATTTCCATCCAACACTGTATGGGGAATTGTGGCTGGAGAAATTAGAGAGGAGAAAAGACATAAAGGCATTTGGAAAGAAAAAAAATGCAAAATTCATCTGTGCTTATGCCATGATGTTACACACAAACAATGCTAAACAATCCACAAAAGAACTATTATAAATATAAATCTAAAAATCCTCAAAAAATACTAGACAATTGAGTCTACTAGTACCACATTAAGAACTATAAATTCAGCAAAGTTGCAGGGTAAAAGTCAACATGCAAAAATCACTGTTTTTTTCTGGAAGTAATAATGAATGATCCCTAAAAAAGTAATTTGAGAGTAAAATTCCAACTACAAGAGCACAAAAATATAGGAATCATTTTGACCAAGGAGTGCAAGATTTATACACTGAAGACTAAAAAACGTTGCAAAAGCAAACTTAAGAAGAACTAAATAAGTGAAAGACCTCCTGTGTTCATGAAATAGAAGACTTTATAATGTTAGTATCGCAAAACTTCCCAAAGTGATCTTCAGATTCAACCCCATCCTTATCAAATCTCAGTAGAAACAAAGAGTGAAGCCTAACCTAAACTATGGCCATAATGATATGTCATGTTAGTTCATTAATTTTAACTAATATACCACTCTGGAGGGGGATGTTAAATGTAGGCCAGGTTCTCCATGTGTAGGAGAAGGATGTGGTAATTGACTTGCACATTCTGCTCAGCTTTCCTGTGAGCCTAAAGCTGCTCTAAAAGACAAAGTCTACATTTTAAAAATCCCAAATGGGCTTTTTAATTTTTTTTTAATTTTTAATTTTTAAATTTTTTTGCAGAATTGGGAAATCCGATTCTAAAATTTATATAGAATATAAAGAGCTGTGACTAGCTCAACAAATCTTGAAAGAGAAGAACAAAATTGTAGAACTCATATCATACGTTCAGAGATCAGAATTTATCACAAAGCCATAGTAATGAACAAAATGTGGCACTGACATAAGATAGACACTGGACCAATGAATTAGAATTGAGAGTCCAGAAATCAACCCACACATTTATGTGCAACTGATTTTCAACAGCTTGTCAAGATCATTCAGAAATATCCTAGAAAAGGATAATCTCTTTAAGCATATGGTGTTGGAAAACCGGATATGTATATACAAAAACAAAACAAAAAGTGAGATTCCTCCCTCATACTGTATACAAAAATGTGTACTCAAAATGGGTTAAAAAACACATAGATGCAGATGCTGTAACTACAAAGCACTTAAGGTGGAGGTATCAGACTTCAAATTATATTACACAGCTGTAGTAATCAAGACAGTGTGGTACTGGCACAAAAATAGATACATAGATCAGCAGAACAGAATAGAAACCCCAGAAATAAACCCACAAGTACGTGGTCAATTAATCTTTGACAAAGCAGGAAAGAATATTCAATAGGAAAAAGACAATGTCTTCAACAGAGCAGGAAAGAGTATTCAATGGAAAAAAACAAACAAACACAGTCTCTTCAACAAATGGTGCTGGGAAAACTGGACAGCCACATGCAGAAGAATGAATCTGGACCACTTTCTTACACAAAAATAAATTCAGAATGGAATCAAAGGACCTGAATGTGAGACAGGAAACCATCAAAATCCTAGAGGAGGACACAGACAGCAACGTGTTTGTCCTTGGCCTGTAGCAGCTTCCTACCAGACACGTCGCTGCAGGCAAGGGAAACAAAAGCAAAAATGAACTCTTGGGACTTCAACAAGATGAGAAGCTTCGGAACAGCAAAGGAAACAGTCAACAAAACTAAAAGACAACTGACAGAATGGGAGAAGATATTTGCAACTGATACATCTGATAAAGGGCTAGTATCCAAAATACATAAAGAACTTACAGGACTCAACACCCAAAAAGCAAATAATCCAATTAAAAAATGGGCAGAAGATGTGAGTAGACATTTCTCTAAAGAAGACACCCATCTGGCTAACAGACACTCAAGAGTGTTCAAGATGCTCAACATCGCTCATCCTCACAGAAATACAGAGCAAAACCACAATGAGCCATCACCTCACACCTGTCAGAATGGCTAGAACCAACAACATGAGAAACAACGGGTATTTATGAGGATGTGGAGAAAAAGGAACTCTCTTGCACTGTTGGTGGGAATGCAAACTGGTGCAGCCACTCTGGAAAACAGTATGGAGGGTTACCCAGAAAGTTAAAAATAGATCTACCCTACAATCTAGTAATCACATTACCATGTATTACCCGCAAAATACGAAGATAGTCATTCAAATGGATACATGCATCCTTATGTTTATAGTGGTGTTATTTACAATAGCCAAAGTATGGAAGCAGCCATAGTGTTCATCAATAGATGAATGGATAAAGAAGATGTATTATAATGGAATACACACACACACATACATAATATATCGTATATATAAAATACAGTGGAATATTATTCAGCCATAAAAAAGAATGAAGATCTTGGCATTTTCAGTGATGTGGGTGGAACTAGAGTGTATTATGCTAAGTGAAATAAGTCAGTCAAAGACAAATACCATATGACTTCACTCATGTGTGGAATTTAAACAAAATAGATGAGCAAAGGAAAGAAAAAGAGAGACAAGCCAAGAAACAGACTCTTAACTCTAGACAGCAAAATGATGGTTACCAGACGGGAGGTGGGTGAAATAGGTGATGGGGATTAAAGAGCGTACTCGTTGTGATGAGCAGTGGGCATTATACGGAAGTGTTGAATCACTATATTGCACCCCTGAAAGTAATATTACACTGTATCTTAACTACCTGGAATTTTTCTAAAAAATTCCACAAAATACTTAAAAGAAAATGTACTGGTAAGTCTTCTCCTTTCATCTAGCAATGAATTCTTAGATATGACATGAGGAGTGCAAGCAAAAAAGGGAAAAGGTAAACACACTGGGTGTCATCAAAATGAAAACCTTATGCATCAAAGGACACTATCATGAAAGGGATATGACAATGTATAGGATGGGATAAAAAAAAATTTGCAAATCTTCTATCAAATAAGTGTAATACCCAGGACATAGAAAGAGGATTTCCATATCAATGACAGAAAGATAAAACCCAATCCCAAATGGGCAAACACATGAATAGCCATTTCTCCAAAGAAATAATAAACAAATGACTAACAGGAACATGAAAAGATTCTCTGTGACTTCTCACTAGTCGAATCAGGAAAATGCATACCAAAATTATAATGCAATATCCCTTCCCACCACTAGAATGGCAATTTTAAATATCAGAAAATAACAAGTGTTGATGAGGTTGGAGAGAATGTGGTAGAATGCTTATACATTACCATGGGAATGTACAGTGGCATATCCCTTGTCAAAAACAGCTTGGATGTTCATCAACAAGTAAGCCTAGAGTTACCATGTGGACCTGGGGACACTTAATTCCCACATAGATATCCAAAAGTATTGGGTGAAAATGGCATTCAAACAAAAACATACATGAATATTCATTGAGGCACTATGGCATGTTTATCACATTAAGGATTGGCACCTGAATACTGTATTAAATTTCAAGGGCTTCTGTGGCATCTTTGAGCCTCATAGGGCTCCAATGCCTAGCATGAGTTCCCGCGTTCTTGCTGGATATGACCCCCACCCACTACAAAATCCTCCTCACCTAGGTAGTTCCTCTGTGTGCCAAAGCAGCTTAACCTAATTTGATCAAGCTAACAGATTTCCCCTCACTGCCATCCCATGAAATTACTCAAACAAACGAATCACATCCTCTTTGAGGAATCAAGCATCACTTGACACCACAAAACCAAATGCCATCCAAACCCTTGCCAATTGATTTACTGTGCTCCTGAGTACAATCCTCAATGTGCCCTTGGCATGGCATTTGATAGCCTTCTCATTTGTCTGTGAGCATATGTGACTAATAAACCAGTCTCATCAAATCTGTCAAGTGTCATGTTTGGCCATCTTATATTACTTAGGGCATGCTCTTTCACCAATTGGGTGAATAGAAAGTGATGATATATTAGGTATGTTAGACAATGATACTTAATTGTATTAGGAATGGAAACAGCACTGTAGTTGTGTGTGAAAATGTCTTTCTTCGGGGATGTAGACTGAAGTACTTAAGAGTGAAGTTTCATATTTGCAACTGTCTAAAGTTTGGCATATATGTTCTAAGTGTGTATTATAGACACAGAGATAAGAGAAGGACGTGTATCAAAACATTGACATTTAGCGAACACGGGTGAAGGGTATACAGATGTTCATTCATTGTACTATCATCCATCCTGAAATATGACAATTTTCCATGTAAACAGTGCTATGGGATAGATGACTTAGCCTGAACCACCCTCTCACCAAATGGTAAAACAGCATGCCCCAAATTAAAAACTGATGCTGAAAAACTAACTTTTAGAATCTTTAATAAACATCAAGATTAACACAACAAGATAGTATATTTGTTGTTTTATTAAGAGTTTATTTATGGAGGATACAATGCTAAGATATCAGATTTTAGTTGGAGCCCCAGTGAGTCTTCAGTTATTTGCTCAGTGTCTAAGGATAATTTCATGTGCATGTGGCAAAATGGTGAGCTAAAAGTACTTTTTCCCAAATGATTATCTTGAAAACAAAAAAATGTACTAGTGGTATATATAACATAGTAAAAATATTTGAATATTTAGATGCATGTTGTACCAAATATTTCTAGAAAACCAAGAGTTTACAAGAATATTTTCCATTTTAACAAGAGTCTGTAGTTCAATATTATAGTTTTATCTGTCATTCTTGTCACATCAGGTCATGAGAAGTCTCTATACTCATCTAATAAAAATACACAGACATTGATGTAGCTTCTGCTCTCCTATTTTCATTATTACTACAGTGTTTCTCCACTAACGTCTGTGCTTTGTCATACATAGGCATGAAGGATACTAGAGGAAAACATCAAGACTTTAAAATGATGCTGAATTCTCTAATGAACTGTCTCTAAGGGATTTAGTTGACAATCAACCCCTTCAGGGCTACGAGTCCCTCTAACTGATGCTTGAAAATGCTTTGCAGAAATTTTTATGAATAATTGAAATAAAAGCAGGGCATAAGAGGCTGAGTATGTATGTGGAAGTGCACATGTGTGAATAATTTTTGAAAATACTGCCTGCCTTTCCATTAAAATATATAGGTTCTTGGGGGGAACACAAAAATGGAACTAGTGAGTAAATTCCCCTCAAAATCTTAAAAGTCCATATTTAATTTCCAGTACTGAAACACACCAATCAATGAATCCAAAAAAAATTAAAATAAAAAAACTGAAAAGCTAGTCATACAGAATTGAGCACATTATTTGATCTGGAAAAAACCCTCATCTTATTAAAACCTCAAGTTTACTCATGAGTTATTTGATTTATCTCTGGGCTGAAAATACATACAATGGAGAGGAGACATTAGAATATTGCACCCAGGGGGTGGAGGATCTTAAAATCAAAATGCAAGAGATGTGTTTTTTTTGTTTTTTTGGGGTTTTTTTTTTGGTGTTTGGCATAGGTTGAGTTCATTTAAATGATCATTGGAGATTTGGGGGCCACTTGATACATTCAAATACCTTCCTTGGAATGTAATGCTACATGTAAGCTTCATTTTATCACGTGCCAAAAAAGCAAACAGGATATACAGTGGGATGGCATGGCAGTCATTATCCTTTGACTCTAGCACTTTCAAATGAGCGACTATATGTTTTATAACACTTAAGAAAGAGGTTGCTTAACCAAAACCAACATGGCTGTCTTGAAATACAAGTAGCAGGGTACCGCCTGTGAGTCAAGCAGTTCAAGTCCAAATTTTCTAAACTTCTTGGGAACATTTGCAAGATAATGCAAGGATGACTTTTATACTTCTTCTCTCAAGCAGTTCTTGACTGGCTTTACAGAAATAGTTTTTAAATATGTTTTACATATATACTTGAAAGTGACTGGGTGGGTGTGTGTTCCAAATCCTGACCAAAAATAAATACATATTTTACTATTTTGTTTCCAGTTCCTTAACTGCATCATTTTATCAGTAAGGAAAATTATATGTATCCAAGGGAGTATGCATTGAGAACTTTATTTATGTTTTCAAAGTACATGATGATATAATCCAAAGGTAGAAAGGGGAATGAAAGGCGTCTGTACTCGCAGGTTGTCAGATATGTAAACTTGCCTCAAATTACATTTTCACCTCCATCTTTTCCTTTTTTTACGCAAAATTCACATAACATAAAATTAACATTTTAAAGCATACAACTCAGAGGGATTTAATATATTCATAGTGTTGTACATATACCACCAGTATCTAGTTCCAAAACATTTTCATCACCACAAACGTAAACTCTCTGCCCATAAGCCAGTCACTGCCTATTCCATCTCCTCACAGCCCCTGGAAAACACCAGTTTGCCCCTGGCAAACACCAATATACCCATGGATATATCCATTCGCAATATTTGTGTTTTAAAACATAGGTTTCAGGGGCGCCTGGGTGGCTCAGTCGTTAAGCATCTGCCTTCGGCTCAGGTCATGATCCTAGGATTCTGGGATCGAGTCCCACATCGGGCTCCCTGCTCAGCGGGAGGCCTGCTTCTCCCTCTCCCACTCCCCCTGCTTATGTTCCCTCTCTCGCTGTGTCTCTGTCAAATAAATAAATAAAATCTTTAAAAAATAAAAAAAATAAATAAATAAAATAAAACATAGGTTTCAGAGGCGCCTGGGTGGCTCAGTTGGTTAAGCGACTGCCTTCGGCTCAGGTCATGATCCCAGGGTCCAGGGATCGAGTCACTCATGGGGCTCCCTGCTCAGCGGGGAGCCTGCTTCTCCCTCTGCCGCTCCCCCTTCCTGTGCACTCCTGCTTTCTCTCTCTGTCAAATAAATAAATAAATACCTTTTTAAAAAAATAAACAATAAAACATAGGTTTTATTATTATGTAATTTATTTATTTATTGGTATGATGAGGCCAACAGATTAGGAAATAATTGACAATGAAACAGACTTCTTATACTTGCCTATCCCAAAGAAGGGGCCACACCATAGTGCAGGGGGATGGGAAGAAGACCATTGCACTCCCAGGGAAGCATCGGGATCAGGAGGAGGGGAGAGGAGAAAATGTGTGCAGGAGTCTTTACGGTGTTTCTGTGTAAAAGCACCTGTGAAACTGTAAGCAGGTTTACTTTGCCTGATTTGAATAATTGCAATAAACTCTGGGGCATGGAAGTTTCTCCCAATTGTCTGGCACCTGGCCTTGGCGTATTTAGGGCAAGGGGAAGTGAGTAAGAGTGCAAGAAACACTTGGGAAAGTGGGCTCTGGATTTAGTGGGTTTGCATCTGAAAGATGTGCTCAAGCCTAAATTGTTTCACTGTCTCTCAAGAATTAACTAGCCCTTTGGAAAAATTCATAATTCTGCCCCATTTAAAATTGCATAACTCAGTTTTGGAGTGATGCATTTTTTCCCTTTTCTTCTTTTTTTTTTTTTAAATTTAAATCTTAGTTGGTGAACATACACTGCAGTAATCGTTTCTGGAGTACCACTCAGTGATTCATCACTTACATACAACACCCAGTGCTCATCACAAGTGCCCTCCTTCATCCCCATCACCCATCTAGCCCATCCCCCGACCACCTCCCTCCATCAACCCTCAGTTTGTTCTCCATCATTAAGAGTCTCTTGTGATTTGCTTTCCTCTCTCCTTCTTTTCTTTTCCCCCTCCCCATGTGTTCATTTGTTCTGTTTCTTAAATTCCACAAATAAGGGAGATCATATGGTACTTGTCTTTCTCTGACAGACTTAGATCGCTCAGCATAATGCATTCCAGCTCCACCCACGTCATTGCAAATGACAAGGCTTCATACTTTTTGATGGCTGAGTAATATTCCACTGTGTGTATCCATTCATCAGTCGATGGGTATTTGACCTCTTTCCATAGTCTGGCTATTGTTGATAATGCCGCCATAAACTATAGGGTGAATGTTCCCCTTCAAATCTGTATTTTTGTATCCTTTGAATAAATACCTAGTAGTTCAGTTGCTGGGTCGTAGGGTAATTCTATTTTTAACACTTGGAGGAACCTCCATGCTGTACTGCAGAATGGATGCACCAATTTGCACCCACCAACAGGGCAAGAGGGTTCCCCTTTGTCTGCATCCTCGCCAACACCTGCTGTTTCCTGAGTTGTTGATTTGAGCTACTCTGACAGGTGTGAGGTGGTATCTTATTGTGGTTTTCATTTGTATTTCCCTGATGATGAGTGCTGGTGAGCATCTTTTCAAGTGTCTATTAGCCATCTG
>NW_023270170.1:35884-60378 GCF_011800145.1 Mirounga leonina
CAACCACTTTGGAAAACAGTGTGGAGGTCCCTCAAAAATTTAAAAATAGAACTATCCTCTGACCCAGCAATTGCACCCCTGGGTATTTACTCCAAAGACACAGATGTAGTGAAAAGAAGGGCCAGATGCACCCCAATATTCATAGCAGCAATATCTGCAATAGCCAAACTGTGGAAAGAGCCGAGATGCCCTTCAACAGATGAATGGATAAAGAAGATGTGGTCCATATATTCAATGGAGTATTACTCAGCTTCAGAAAGGATGAATACCTAGCTTTTCATCAACATGGAGGGGCCTGGAGGAGATTATGCTAAGTGAAATAAGTCAAGCAGAGAATGTCAATTATATGGTTTCACTTATTTGTGGAACATAAGGAATGGCATAGAGGACATTAGGAGAAAGTGAAGAAAGATTAGGAGAAAAATGAAGGGGGTTGTGGAAGTTGGAGGGAGAGATGAACCATGAGAGACTATGGACTCTGAAAAACATAAAGAGTTTTAGAGCAGAGGGGGTGGGGGATGGGTTAGCCTGGTGATGGGTATTAAGGAGGGCACGTACTGCATGGAGCACGTACTGCCTAGGAGGCACGTACTGCATAGAGTGTTATAAGAAAACAATGGATTATAGATCACCACATCAAAAACTAATGATGTATTGTATGGTGACTAACATAACATAATAAAATTTAAAAAAATAAAAATAAAAAGGTGTTTAAGTTAAAATAAGGTAGAGTGAGCCCTAACCCATTATGACTGGTGTTTTATAAGACTAGTTGATTAGGACACAGACAACACAATGTAGCCACTTACTAGTATCTTTCCCTTTAAAAGTGACTTTCAGGGGCACCTGGGTGGCTCAGTCATTAAGCGTCTGCCTTCAGCTCAGGCCACGATCCCAGAGTCCTGGGATCAAGCTCCATATTGGGCTCCCCACTCCACAGGAAGCCTGCTTCTCCCTCTCCCATTCCCCTGCTTGTGTTCCCTCTTTCACTGTGTCTCTCTCTGTCAAATAAATAAGTAAAGTCTTTTTTTAAAAAAATGTTTAAAAAGTGACTTTCATTCCCCTTTTCTTACACAGATCCTATAGGGGAAAGAAGCTAATAAAGGAATCTCTTACACTTAAGATGACAATCCACACAGATAGCTAATGCTGCCCAAGAGCCCTCACTGTTTATGTAGATCTTTGACTAGGTTTGAACCCCTTCCTATTTCAGGAGAAAAGTAGACCTAGGAAGTATTATGGTATAGTGAACCTCACTTTTTTTTTTCTCTTTGTATAGAAAGGGGTAGTGGAAAATAAACACAAAAGACAACCTGACTTCATGATCATGCTAATAGTGCTCTTTTTCTGTCCTTATTAGGGGTCTCTACCTAAAGCCCTAGGAGGCAAAATCAGTGACAGAGGGACTGCTGCCTGTTGTGTCCGTGAAGTCACAAAGCTCTGATGTCATGGCAACCACTTCTCACCAACCACCCCTAATCTAGACAGTTGGGTGGAGTAATCATGGGGCAGCCAAAAGGATCACAAGCCCCCCGAAACTGTTGGAGCCACCTGGGCATTTCGTGCAGAGAGTTTGTCAAGTGTGTTGGTGTCACCTTCTCCATGGCCGAATTTGTAGTCTATAGTCGTGACTGCCATCACCAGCCCTCTGGACTCGGGAGAAATCCAAGAGTCCAAAATTCCAGCTTCCATACTGCATGTCAGAAAAGAGTCAGGACTACAACTCAATCTAAACTGAAGAACTCCAACCCACGGAGATGTACATAGTCCAATTCCAATCAGGGGGCTTATGATTAGCAAAACTGCAGCCCGAGGAAACCTTGCCATTAAAACCCACAACCATGCCAAAGATATGTCTGCAGTCTTGATAAACAGCAAAGACATGAGTTCCTCTACCAGCTCCAGAAATTGTGCCAAAAAAGACTTCCCAATCTTCAGAGTTGCCCCAGGACAAAAGGCAGACTCTGTACAGTAGCACCCTAGGCCATGGACGGACTCATCTGTTTGGAGCCAACAGTATCAAGTGCAGAGCATTTTGGAAAAGACCTACACCCAAAGGGTAGCCATATAAAAGGCTTTTGTGTCAGTTTCAAAAAGACAACATGAAGTTCCAAAAAGACCCATTGAGGAGGATTCAAATTTCTAAGAACACTAAGCGTTCCCACAGGCAGTGCAGGTACCCTCTGTGGAACTGAATCAAGAAGTTGCAGTGCAAGCCTGTCTTTACCCTCTAATCTCCATCTCCCAAATGTTTTCATACCAAAATCAGACAATCCAAGGTATGGGTGATGGGCAGGCTCTAATGGAGCCGGAAGAGGATGAAAACTGCAAGAACAAAGAACCATTCCAGGGAGAGGGACAGAGGATGCTACAGGTTGGTGATGAGATGCAGGAAGATGAAGAAGAGGAGAACGAACAGAAGAGTTCAGAGTCAAGATCTGGCCTTTTTGGATGGTGCGAGTTGCTCTGTACCTGGCTGCATTCCATGAGGACATAAGTCAAATTTAAATAAACTGTTCTCTGGCCCCAGTTAATCTTTGTAGTCTTAATGCCTCAGTGTTTTAGACCAGAACAAGTGCACGGCCATTGCTCAAAAATTCCAGTGATACTGATTTAGGGTTGAGGGGCGTGACTTGCTCTATGAGACCTGTTTCCATACTTAACATAGCTTGTAGAATTGGAGCTAGGGACTTGGCTATACACAGACTATTCTCCTAAGCATATTTTGGTTATGAGATCATATAACCACATAATATCCAGAGGCTTTTTTTTTTCCTTTATAGGTACCTCTCTTTTGTGTAAAGGGAAGAAAGTACCAACTTGGGACTCATATTTTTGAATTACGACATTCTTCTTCCTAAGCCCTTTCACCTGTACAAATTGGGCTGAATGACTTTCCTGCAATTAAAATTCGTGCCTAGTGATAGTAACTGCTCCTGCCCTAACCAGAGCCAATCAAATAAATCTAATGTCCGATTAGAGAAGACAAGATTCTGGGAATAAAGGGAGAATGTGGGAAAGTGGGGATAGGAACTGGGTGATTGACCAAGTAGGGTCAGGAAGCTCTGATGCAGGATCAGCAATTCCTATGGTAGTTCTGTTTGTCACTGATAGCAACAGGGGTCATGGAGACCCCACTTCATCTAGTTAGTGCTCAATGAGACTCTCCCTTTATCACCTACACACATTGGGGAATGCCTACATATATGAGCTACTTGATCTGAAATCAAAGCTACTTTCCCACCTTATTCCACAGTCTCACCATGAGATTTGTTTTGAAATTGTTGGCCTACTGTCACTTCTTTTATCACAGAAATGTATCTATTGTCTTATGATACCTGTCATAAGAGGGCCATCCTCTCATCTTCCTAAAGTCATATCCATTTTTCCCTAAGCAGTCAGCTATGTCCCATGAGTACTTCTTACATGCTCTTAATATGTTTGTCTCAGGGAGACTACCATGACCATCCTTTGGCCTGCTATAAATCATACTAAAGCAATAAATAGGCCTGGAAAAACTTCACTAGCACCCCAAGAAATCCTTAAAAAAAAGAGACTGCAAGCCTTCTGGATAACTGTTTGGCGAAAATCCAACAGCCTGGTGGGGAAGGGGATTAGGGAAGTTTCTCATGCTTGCAAGTAGGGAAGGAAGAGTGTAATGTCATAGAATGTAAAGTCTTTCTCACTTATGGACATGAAATAGTGGCAAGCATGTAGACAGGAAGCAGAACTATGCACATTTGACCGGAAAGCCTTTGGCTCTCTAGTTCAATGACAAGCCTAATCAAGCCATGAGGTAGCCTATTCCTGGAGAAGGAAGAGATACCTTTGGGTCTCAAGATTTCCTTTTTCTCTAGTTCCAAAGCCTGCTATTTCACTCACTGCTCTAGGCAAGAAAAAAAAAAAAAAGACATATTATCTCCAAAGAGAAGAGAAAAGAAAATTACAATATCCCAGAGTCCCCAAAGACAGAAAGAGAGCTCTTCTTAGTGAACAAGAAGGTGTTCCCCCAAAGGTGAATGGACTCTGTACAGAAGAGTCTGGTTTGGTTTGGTTTTCTATATTCCACACATAAGTGAAATCATAGGGTATCTATCTTTCTCTGACTGGCTTATTTCACTTAACATAATACTCTCTAGTTCAATCCATGTTGTTGCAAAGGGGAGGTGAATAGGGGGATGGGCAAAATAGAGAAAGGGGATTAAGAGTTATAAACTTGCAGTTATAAGATAAATAAACCACAGGGATGAAAAGTATGACATAGGGAATATAGTCAATAATATTGTAATAGCATTGATGGTAACACAGAGTGACTACAGTTATCATGGTGAGCAATAAGTACTGTAGAGAATTGCCGAATCACTGGATTATACATCTGAACGAACATAATCTTGTATGTTAATTATGCTTCAATAATAAAGAAAAATAATTACAAAGAAGCAGATACCAATCAACAATTGATGTAAACATCATTCCTTGCCAGTTTAATGTGCATGTGCTGGCAAACTCGGCACATGTTTGGGGTGGCCAGGTGCTTGGAGCACAGGTGTGGTGATTAGGTTTCTACTCATCTTTGGCCTACTCATGTTCACATATTCATCCTATGGGAGCCCCAAGGCCAATTTTGAATCCCATCAAACTATCTGTCCTGTGGATGTATTTTGTTTCTCCTACAGAAAACTTTGATTTCTCAAATAACTTCCAGTAACTAGTTAGCAAACAATTGGGGCTACAACAGGGAAGGTAACAGTGTGAAGGAGGGGAAAATAGATGGAAATCAGTGGCATTTCTCACTAATGGCATACTCTCAGGACAATTATCTTTTCACTTTGTTGCAACGTTAAGTTAGTGATTCTTCTCTTATGAATGATGGATAAAGTTCTCCATTTGTAAAACACAACTCTCAAGAGAATAACAATTTCCACAACATGAGGCTCTCTTTTCAACATGATTTTCATCAATATCCTCCATTTAACTTAAATCAAAGCCAATCTTTGGCAATTATTATGAAAAGTCCTTTTGTGTTTCATAACACGCATATTGCTGATTAATTATTGTGGAGAATAAGCGCCGCTGAAATATACCAATGACATCTGCAGGAAACTAAAACAAGAATTAGGGTGAAGATCAGGGGGTAAAAATGCTCAAGAATGACCACAATTTGGCAAAGGAACATTGCTTCAAAAGAGGAGCTGACTACATTGTCTTCACAGCAGTGGAAATGCTTTGGTATATATATATATATATATATATATATATATATATATATCTCCAGTAGGAAATTACCTACAAAAATATAAAGTAAATAGTGGTAAAGCCAAAGGGAGAAATAGACAGCAATATAACCATAGTTGGGAACTTTAACACCCAACTTTCAACAACAGATAGAACATCAGTACATAAAATAAGAGCAACCAGCAGACGTGAACAATGCTAAACACCAAGTGGACCACATATATCCAGGACATGAAATCCAACAGCAGCAGAAAACACATTCTTTTCAAGTACAAATATCATATTCTCCAGAGTAAATACATTTTAGTTCACAAAAATAGTCTTAAATTTAAGAAGACTAACTCATAGCAAGTATTTTTTCCAATCACAGTGGAATGACCCTAGGAATAATCACAGAAGGAAACTGAAAATTCACAAATATGTGGAAATTAATCCACACACTTGAGAAAAAAAAAACAATAACCTTTAATTGGTTACCAGTTGGTGCTTAGAAAAGTACAGTTGTTTCAAAAAACACTGAGATGCTGGTATTTATCACAGTAACTTCTCCCAAGTAGCACTCAACTAATGGTTTAAACAAAGCTAGACCTAACTAGTACACAACAGAGACATAAAATATATTACAGACACCACTGCATGAGTCTTTTTATACACAATTAGAGGAAACACATTCAAAACGTAAGACCCAAACACGACTCAGGTAATGAAAAATGGGAAAGGGCAAATATGATGTTAAAAGAGGGGCAGAACCCCATTTTCTTCCCCTGCATGGTGCTGATGTAAGGTCTTCTAGAGGTACCTGACATGAATGAAAGTGTAGTAGTGGGCAAAGTGGGAGATGTGAAGGAGAGGATGATAAAGCAGAGAGACAAGATGTGGGTTTTCTCCCATGTGTATTACTTTTAAAATTTTTATTGTGTTATGTTAATCACCATACATCATTAGTTTTAGATGTAGTGTTCCATGATTCATTGTTTGTGTATAACACCCAGTGCTCCACTCAGTATGTGACCTCTTTAACACCCATCATGAGGCCAACCCATTCCCCACTCCCTCCCCTCTAGAACCCTCAGTTTGTTTCTCAAGAGTCCATAGTGTCTCATGTTTCATCTCCCCCTCCGATTTCCCACCCTTCATTTTTCCCTTCCTGCAATCTTTTTTTTTGACATATAATGTATTGTTTCAGAGGTACAGGTCTGTGATTCAATAGTCTTGCACAATTCACAGTGCTTACCATAGCACATACCCTCCCCAATGTCTATCACTCAGCCATCCCATCCCTCCCACCCTTTACCACTCCAACAAACCTCAGTTTGTTTCCTGAGATTAAGAATTCCTCATATTAGTGAGATCATATGATACATGTCTTTCCCTGATTGACTTATTTTGCTCAACATAATACCCTCCAGTTCCATCCACGTCATTGCAAATGACAAGATCTCATTCCTTTTTATGGCTGCATAATATTCCATTGTATATATATACCTCTTCTTACTTATCCATTCGTCTGTTGATGGACATATTGGCACTTTCCATAGTTTGGCTACTGTGGACACTGCTCTATAAACATCAGGGTGCACATACCCCTTGCGATCCCTACATTTGTATCTTTGGAGTAAATACCCAGTTGTACAATTCCTGGCTCATATCATAGCTCTATTTTCAACTTTTTGAGGAACCTCCATACTGTTTTCCAGAGTGGCTGCATCAGCTTGCATTCCCACCAACAGTGTAGGAGGGTTCCCCTTTCTCCACATCCCTGCCAACATCTATTGTCTCCTGACTTGTTAATTTTAGCCATTCTGACTGGTGTGAGGTGGTATCTCATTGAGGTTTTGATTTAGATTTCCCTGATGCTGAGCAATGTTGAACAATTTTCATGTGTCTGTTGGCCATTTGGACGTCTTCCTTGGAAAAATATTTGTTCATGTCTTCTGCCCATTTCTTGATTGGATCATTTGTTCTTTGGGTGTTGAGTTTAAGAAATTCTTTATAGATTTTAGATACTAGCCCTTTATCTGATATGTCATTTGCAAATATCTTCTCCCAATCTGTTGGTTGTCTTTTGGTTTTCTGGACTGTTTCTTTTGCTGTGCAAAAGCTTTTTATCTTGATGAAATCCCAATAGTTCATTTTTGCCCTTGCTTCCCTTGCCTTTGGTGATGTTTCTAGGAAGAAGTTGTTGTGGCTAGGGTTGAAGAGGTTGCTTCCTGTGTTCTCCTTTAGGATTTTGGTGGACTCCTCTCTCACATTTAAGTCTTTCAACCATTTTGAGGCTATTTTTGTGTGTGGTGTAAGGAAACAGTCCAGTCTCATTCTTCTGCATGTGGCTGTCCAATTTTCCCAACACCATTTGTTGAAAGACTCTCTTTTTTCCATTGCAGATTCCTTCCTGCTTTGTCAAAGATGAGTTGACCATAGAGTTGAGGGTCCATTTCTGGGCTCTCTATTCTCTTCCATTAATCTATGTGTCTGTTTTTGTGCCAGTACCATACTGTCTTGATGATGACAGCTTTTTAATAGAGCTTGAAGTCCGGAAATATGATGCCACCAGCCTTGCTTATCTTTCAATATTCCTCTGGCTATTTGGGGTCATTTCTGGTTCCATACAAATTTTAGGATTATTTGTTCCATTTTTTTGAAAAAAGTGGATTGTATTTTGATAGAGATTCCATTAAATGTGTAGATTGCTCTAGGTAGCATTGATATCTTTACAATATTTGTTCTTCCAATCCATGAGCATGGAATGTTTTTCCATTGCTTTGTGTCTTCCTCAATTTCTTTCATGAGTATTTTATAGTTTTCTGAGTACAGATTCTTTGCCTCTTTGATTAGGTTTATTCCTAGGGATCTTATGGTTTGGGGTGCAATTGTAAATGGGATTGACTCCTTAATTTCTCTTTCTTCTGTCTTGTTGTTGGTGTATAGGAATGCCACTGATTTCTGTGCATTGACATTATATCCTGCCACTTTACTGAATTCCTATATGAGCAGTTTTGGGGTGGAGTCTTTTGGGTTTTCGACATAAAGTATCATATCATCTGCAAAGAGTGAGAGTTTGACTTCTTCTTTGCTGATTCGGATGCCTTTTAATTCTTTTTGTTATCTGATTGCTGTTGCTAGGACTTCTACTAATATGTTGAACAGTAGTGGCAAGAGTGGGCATCCTTGAAGTGTTCCTTATCTTAAGGAAAAGGCTCTCAGCTTTTCCTCATTGAGAATGATATTCGCTGTAGGTTTTTCATAGGTGGCTTTTATGAACTTGAGGAATGTACCCTCTATCCCTATACTCTGATGAGTTTTGATCAAGAAAGGATGCTGTACTTTGTCAAATGCTTTTTCTGCAACTATTGAGAGGGTCATATCGTTCTTTTTCTTTCTTTTATTAATGTGTTCTATCACATTGATATATTTGCGAATGTTGAACCACATTGCATCCTGGGGATAAATCCCACTTGGTCATGTTGAATGATTCTTTTAATGTATTGTTGGATCCTATTAACTAGGATTTTGTAGAGGATTTTGGAATCCATATTCATCAGGGATATTGGTCTGAAATTCTCTTTTTTGTTGGGGTCTTTGTCTGGTTTGGGGTTTAAGGTAATGCAGGCCTCATAGAATGAGTCCGGAAGCTTTCCTTCTGTTTCTATTTTTGACGTGGCTTCAGGAGGATAGATATTATTTCTTCTTTGAATGTTTGGTAGAATTCCCCAGGAAATCCATCAGGCCCTGGACTCTTGTTTTTTGGGAGGTTTTGATCACTGCTTCAATCTCGTTACTGGTTATTGGCCTATTCAGGTTGTCAATTTCTTCCTGTTTCAGTCTTGGCAGTTTACAGGTTTCCAGGAAGGCCTCCATTTCATCCAGATTGCTCAGTTTATTGGCATATAATTGTTGATAATAATTTCTAATAATTGTTTCTATTTCCTTGGTGTTAGTCGTGATCTGTCCCCTTCCATTCATAATTTTATTAATTTGGGTCCTTTCTCTTTTCTTTTGGATAAGTCTGGCCAGTGGTTTATCGATCTTATTAATTCTTTCAAAGATCCAGCTTCTAGTTTCGTTGATCTGATCAACTGTGTTTCTGGTTTCTAATTCATTGATCTCTGATCTAATCTTAATTATTTTTTTCTAATGCTTGGCTTAGGCATCGTTTGTTGCTTTTTCTCTGGTTCTTTAAGGTGTAGAGTTACCTGGTGAATTAGGGGTTTTTCTATTTTTTTGAGTGAGGCTTGGATGGCTATGTATTTCCCCCTCAGGACCACTTTTGCAGTATCCCATAGGTTTTGGACTGATGTGTTTTCGTTTTCATTGGTTTCCATTAATTGTTTCAGTTCTTTTGATTTCCTGGTTGACCCAAACATTCTTGATCAGAGTGTTCTTTAGCTTCCAAGTGTTTGAATTTCTACCTAATTTTTTCTTGTGATTGAGTTCCAGTTTTAGAGCACTGTGGTCTGAGACTATGCAGGGAATAATCTCAATCTTTTGGTATCGGTTGAAATCTGATTTGTGACCCAGTATGTGGTCTATTCTGGAGAAAGTTCCATGTGCACTTGAGAAGAATGAGTATTCTCTTTTTTTAGGGCGAAATGTTCTGTATATATGTATGAGGTCCATCTGCTGCAGTGTGTCATTCAAAGCTCTTGTTTCTTTGTTGATTTTCTGCTTAGATGATCTGTCTATCACTGAGGGTGGAGTATTGAGTTCTCCTACAATTAACGTATTGTTATCAATATGACTCCTTATTTTGGTTAACAGTTGGCTTATGTAGATGGTTGCTCCCATGCTGGGGGCATAGATATTTACATTTCTTAGATCTTCTTGTTGGATAGACCCTTTAAGAATGATATAATGTCCTTTTGAGTCTCTAACTACAGTCTTTATTTTAAAATCTAATTTGTCTGATATGAGGATTGCTACCCCAGCCACCTATTTAGGGATTTCCATCCCTTCACTTTCAGTCTGGTTGTATCTTTAGGTTTAAATGAGTCTCTTGTAGACAGCATATGGATAGGTCCTGTCTTTTTATCCAATCTGCCACCCTGTGCCGTTTTATGGGAGCATTTAGGCCGTTCACGTTGAGAATGATTATTGAAAGATATGAATTAATTGTCATCATGTTGCCTGTGAAGTCATTGTTTTTATAGATCGTACCTTTAAATTTCTGTTGTATATCACTCTTGGGGTCTTTCTCCTTTTATAGAACCCCTTTAATATTTCTTGCATGGCCAGCTTAGTGGTCACATATTCTTTCAGTTTCTGCTGGTCTTGGAAGCTCTGCATTCTCCATCCATTCTATATGGCAGCCTTGCTAGATAAAGTATTCTTGGCTGCATGTTCTTCTCGTTTAGTACCCTGAATATGTCTTTCCAGGCCTTTCTGGCTTGCCAGGTCTCTGTGGATCAGTCTGACCTTATTCTGATGTTCCTCCCTCTGTACATAAGGAATCTCTTCCCCCTAACTGCCCTTAAGGTGGTTTCCTTGGTTCTAAGATTTGCAAGTTTTACTATTACATGCCGGGATGTTGGCCTGTTTCCCTTGATCTTGGGAGGGATCCTCTCTGCCTCTAGGACATGAATGTTTGTATCAGTCCCCCAGATGAGGGAAGTTCTCAGCTACGATTTGCTCAAATACATCTTCTTCAGTCCTCTCTCTCTCCACTCCCTCAAGGATCCCAACAATTCTGAAGCTGGAATGTTTCATGGTGTCACTTATTTACCTGATTCTGTTTTCATGGATTTTGAGTTGTTTTTCCCTGGCCTATTCATTTTCTTTCTTGTCTACTTATTGGTCTTCTAGATCACTAATTCGTTCTTCTGCCTTGCTTACTCTAGGTGTTAGATTATCTAGGTTAGACTGGATCTCATTGATAGCATTTTAAAATTCTGCCAGTTCAGCTTTCATTTCTGCCCTTAGAGACTCTATGTTGCCATTAATTGATTCCTCCATTCTAGCTATTGTCTTCGCAATTGCTACCCTGAATTCTTTTTCTGCATTCTTGGTTATATCTGTGTCCATTTGGAAATCTGTGGCAGAAGTCTTTCTCTGAGTCTTTCCTATCTTGGGGGTTCCTCCTCCTAGTCATTCTGTTGAGGGGTGGTTGAGGGAATGTACAGACTCCAAATTATTGACCAGAACCCCAGCACAATGCACCTGTTTTATAGGGACTTGCGGGTTGCTGGCCTCTTGTTCTACCAGCACGTCTTCTGGGAGAGGGGCCTGCTGCACTGTTACTCAGGCAACCCTGTTTGGGCAGAGTTGCCCTGCTCCCTGTGGGATGGGGGGCTCAGTGAAAACCAGTTTTGGGGGCCTTTTGTTCTCTGGCGGCTTTCCCTGGCATCTTTCCCCATCTCTTCCGAGAGCATAAGAGACCATTTCCAACCCTCTGCCTCAGAGCAGAGAGATTGCAGTCTGTTTTTCAGTGAGCTCTCCAGGCCACACTATCTCCCTTTCTGTCTGTGCTGCTATAAACTACAGCCTCCTGGGTTGTGTGCCCCTCCGCAGCGCTCCTAGTCCTCTCCTTCAGGTTGGGGCACATCTCTGCCCTTTATGCTTCTAAAACCACCAGCCACCCCCAGTTGACAGGCGTGGTCCCACTGCTCCAGGTTTCAGTCTGGGGGGCTGCCCTAAAGTCCTTTCCCTGCTGCTACTGGTCTGCAAGTCTGTGCCCTTTCCCCAACACCGGAAGTTAACGATCACCGGAGGTGTAGGATCACCATGGCTTCCTCCCTCTTCCATTTATCTTTAGATATGTGCCTGTGGAATTACGGCTCCCTGCTTCATACCTCAAAGCCATCTGCCTGTGATTTTCTGTTTGTAGAGATCCAGATCTATCTTCTTAAATCTCAGGCTGATTTTGTGGGTGTTCAGAGTGGTCTGGTAGATATCCAGCTCAATTCTAAGGACAGATTGTAATAGGGTCCCCTACTCCTCTGCTATCTTTTCCTCCCATTAGGATTACTCCAGACACCTTAGTAGGGGAAAGGAGAAGGCATGGGGACCAAATGCTCTGGTGACAAAATTCCTGAGCCAAATTCTGCCTCCACTTTTATTATGAATGTTATCAATACTACAAGGGAATAAGAAAACCAAGAGGGAATGTGAAGCTTTAATAATCAGGACAGTGGTATAGGGAGTATCATGTGAATAGAACGAGCTGTACTTGTGACGTGCATGCAGGCAGGGAGTACATGGAGTGTGTGACCTCCAAAGATAAATGTTTCTCCTAAGTCAAGAGTTTACTCCCTGGATGAGTACATTGAGCTGCAACAAAGATCTGGCTGTTTTCAGCCCAAAAACTCTAAAGGAGGCCTAGTTTTCTAGACACTCCTTCTTTGCTTTTTAACTAGTCTCATCCAGGGAGGCATGTGTTTTTTAAATCTTATCTAGCCAGGCATTATGAATTCCAACAACCACAATGAGATACCACCTCACACCTGTCAGAAAGCTCAAATTAACAACACAGGAAACAATAGGTGTTGGTGAGGATGTGGAGAAAGGGGAACCCTCTTAAACTATTTGAATGCAAACCTGTGCAGCCACTGTGGAAAACAGTATGGAGGTTCCTCCAAATGTTAAAAATAGAACTATCCTATGACTCAGCAATTGCACTACTAGATATTTACCCAAAGGATACAAAAATACAGATTTGAAGGAGAACGTGCACCCTGATGTTTATAGCAGCAGTAGCAACAGTAGCCAAACTATGGAAAGAGCCCAAATGTCCATTGACTGGTGAAAGGATAAATATGTGGTATATACATATACAATGAAATATTATTCAGCCATAAAAAAATGAAATCTTAACAATGTGCAATGGCATGGATGGAGCTAGAGTGTGTTATGCTAAGGGAAATAAGACACAGAAAGAGAAATAGCATATGATTGCACTCAGATGTGGAATTTAAGAAAGAAAACAGATAAATATATAGCGATGTGGAAAAGAAAAGGAGAGGGAAACAAACCGCAAGAGACTCTTAATGATAGAAAACAAACTGAGGGTTGATTGTGGGGAGGTGGGGAGGGAGTAGGCTAGATCAGTGATGAGTACTAAAGAGGGCACTTGTGATGAGCACTGCGTATTTTATATAAGTGATGAATCACTGAATTCTACTCCCCACACCAATATTGTACTGTATGTTAATAACTAAAATTTAAATGAATAAATAAATGCCTTAATATACAATTTCAGGTTGCTAGTCCTATGAATAAGGCAGGCATCAACTTTACCTGTATGGTTTCTCAGGAGAACAGCAAGTTGTTCCTCTTTGAGGGTTCTCTAAAAACTGTTTGGAGACAAATAACTACAGGGTTTTTGACTGCTACACATCAACAGTTCTTCCCTTTCTGTTATTGATGCCAGAAGTGGTAGGGGTTTGGAGCTGATGTCCAAAAAAAGAATTCTTGAAATGTCTTTGGTGCAAAAAGGTGATTTTATTAAAGCACAGGGACAGGACCCATGTTCAGAAAGAGCTGCACTGAGGTCATGAAGAGTGGCCCATTATATAACTCCAAGTTGGGAAGAGGTTATGGATAGCACAAGTCTCTAAGGAATTTTGGAAGCAAGGTTTCTAGGACGTTGAGTGGGCTAGATATTGTTGGGGAAAGGTCATTAATTACTGTCCAGTAAGCCCTCAGTCATGAGACCCTTCAGAAATATATTGGTGGGTCATATGCTTGGGGGGTGATTGCCAAAATATATCTTGGAAGAGTAGAGATAAAGGAAGTTTCCAAAGGAATTTATATGTTAAAGTAGACTTGTGGAATCCTGAGGGTCAGGCTAAAATTGCCCTTTGCCCTTAGCAAAGTGTCAACATCAAGGCAGCTGAGCAACCAGATGAAGGTCACTGTACCTGTTTCAAAGACTTTTCAATGGGCTGTAGGCAGTAAGAAAATTTAATTTTTTGTTTTGCTCTTGTGTCCCACATCATTCCCTCCTGAACAACTCTGATCCTTACATCTTTAAATTTGCTGAGGGTGGAAGGTCTCATTTTCTGTAACTTCCTCCTACTGAATAGGGGCATAGAGATGTGCCTACCTATGGGTCAACATTGGTCAGTTGGGGGCTTATATAGATATAGGAGTTACAGCAGAAGTTGCTGAATCCAGGGGAGACCACATGTGTGGATCTCCCTGAGTGGAGAGGTTCATCTGTTGGCTTGAATCTATGGCAGTGAAGGAGTCTTGGCACCAGGTGGAGAGACATGGGAGAAAACAGCAAAACATGATTAGTGTAACAAAAAGAAAAAGAAACCCAAATGAAAGTCCTTTGATAGTTGACAAAAATCTTCTTCCTGTCCAGTTTAACCAATCATTAGAGGAAAGAACAGGATCTTCTATAGCTCCAGTTTTAATATTCATTTCATTTAACCCAGAAATACTTCTGTGGTAATCTGGAATGTATGCACAGCATACTGTATTTATGCTAACACACATCCCACCTTGTGCACCAGTTAAAACATCTAATGCTGTTATATTTTGTAAAACTGCTTTACATATTTTTGTAACTTCAGTATTTAGTAGAGAAATGCTATTTTGAGTGTCATTTAGGGCTTTGACCATGTATTATTTAGAGATTCCATGTGCCAAACAACGTCCTCTGGTCCCAAAGATGGATGGTAGATGGTCGTAGCAATGAAACACAGAACATATCCACTCTTGTTTTACATTTGGAAAGGTGGCTGGTTTGGCAATAGTTTTAATAGTCCATGCATCCAGGCAAAACTCAGAGTACAATGGCCTATCCAGCCTAGGAGAAGCTATGGACACAAGTTAGAGCCACACAGTCATTGGGTCCTGTTAGGAGACAGTCATCTAATTCTGGACTTCCTTTAACTGCAGTCAGGATATCAAGGGCTATTCAGTTTTGGAGGGCCACCTTTCCAGAGGATTGTAGATGCCGGGACAAATTTATAATTTTTAAGGCCCAAGAAATTTGATGAGTTATTTGTGCAATAAAAGGTGGTCCATTGTCACTTTGTAGGAACCAAGGGAGTCCAAATCTTAACAATGTTTCTCTTAACAATGTTTTTGTCACCTCAGTGGTACCTCAGTGGTACCCAAATGAGTACTCTAGTATAAACCTTGTTTTATCTTCTATTGGTTATTTTTTGGGGAAATGGTCCAGTTTCATTCTTCTGCATGTGGCTGTCCAATTTTCCCAACACCATTTGTTGAAGAGACTCTCGTTTTCCATTGCACATTCCTTCCTGCTTTGTTGAAGATGAGTTGACCTTAGAGTTGAGGGTCCATTTCTGGGCTCTCTATTCTGTTCCATTGACCTATGTGTCTGTTTTTGTGCCAGTACCGTACTGTCTTGATGATGACAGCTTTGTAATAGAACTGGAAGTCCGGAATTGTGATGCCACCAGCTTTGCTTTTCTTTTTCAACATTCCTCTGGCTATTCGGGGTCTATTCTGGTTCCATACAAATGTTAGGATTATTTGTTCCATTTCTTTGAAAAAAGTGGATTGTATTTTGATGGGGATTGCATTGAATGTGTAGATTTCTCTAGGTAGCATTGACATCTTCATAATATTTGTTCTTCCAATCCATGAGCATGGAACGTTTTTCCATTGATTTGTGTCTTCCTCAATTTCTTTCATGAGTAATTTATAGTTTTCTGAGTACAGATCCTTTGCCTCTTTGGTTAGGTTTATTCCTAGGGATCTTATGGTTTGGGGTGCAGTTGTAAATGGGATCGACTCCTTAATTTCCCTTTCTTCTGTCTTGTTGCTGATGTATAGGAATGCCACTGATTTCTGTGCAATGAGTTTATATCCTGCCACTTTACTGAATTCCTGTATGAGTTCTAGCAGTTTTGGGGTGGAGTCTTTTGGGTTTTCGACATAAAGTATCATATCATCTGCAAAGAGTGAGAGTTTGACATCTTTGTTGCCAATTTGGATGCCTTTATTTCTTTTTGTTGTCTGATTGCTGTGGCTAGGACTTCTAATACTGTGTTGAATGGCAGTGGTGATAGTGGACATCCCTGCCGCATTCCTGACCTTAGGGGGAAAACTCTCAGTTTTTCCCCATTGGGAATGATATTTGCTGTGGATTTTTCATAGATGGCTTTTATGATATTGAGTTATGTACCCTCTATCCCTATGCTCTGAAGAGTTTTGATCAAGAAAGGATGTTGTACTTTGTCAAATGCTTTTTCTGCATTTGTTGAGAGGATCATATGGTTCTTGTCCGTTCTTTTATTAATGTGGTCTATCACATTGATTGATTTGCGGCTGATGAACCAACCTTGCAGCCCAGGGATAAATCCTACTTGGTCATGGTGAATAATCCTCTTAATGTACTGTTGGATCCTATTGGCTAATATTTTGGTGAGAATTTTGCATCCATGTTCATCAGGAATATTGGTCTGTAATTCTCCTTTTTGATGGGGTCTCTGTCTGGTTTGGGGATCAAGGTAATGGTGGCCTCACACGTTTGGAAGTTTCTCTTCCATTTCTATTTTTTGGAACAGTTTCAGAAGAATAGGTATTAATTCTTCTTTAAATGTTTGGTAGAATTCCCCTGGGAAGCCATCTGGACCTGGGCTCTTGTTTGTTGGAAGATTTTTTGTTTATTGCTTCAATTTCCTTAGTGGTTATAGATCTGTTCAGGTTTTCTATTTCTTCCTGGTTCAGTTTTGGTAGTTGATACATCTCTAGGAAAGCACCCATTTCTTCCAGATTATCTCATATGCTGGCATATAGTTGGTCATAATGCATTCTTATAATTGTTTGTATTTATTTGGTGTTGGTTGTGATCTCTCCTCTTTCATTCATGATTTTGTTGATTTGGCTCATTTCTCTTTTCTTTTTGATAAGTCTGGCCAGGGGTTTATTAATCTTTTTTTTTTTTTTTTTTTTTTTTTTTTTTTTTTATTCTTTCAAAGAATCAGCTCCTAGTTTCGTTGATCCATTCTAATGTTCTTTTGGTTTCTATTTCATTGATTTCCTCTCTGATCTTTATTATTTCTCTTCTGCTGTGTTTAAGCTTTATTTGCTGTTCTTTCTCCAGCTCCTTAGGTGTAGGGTTAGATTGCATATTTGAGACCTTTTTTGTTTCTTGAGAAAGGCTTTTATTGCTATATATTTTCCTCCTAGGACTGCCTTTGTTGTATCCAAAGATTTTGAACAGCTGTATTTTCATTTTCATTGGTTTCCATGAATTTTTTAAAATTCTTCTTTAATTTCCTGGTTTACCCATTCATTCTTTAGGAGGATGCTCTTTAGCCGCCATGTATTTGAGTTCTTTCCGACTTTGCTCTTTTGATTGAGTTCTAGGTTCAAAGCATTGTGGTCTGAAAATATTCAGGGAATGATCCCAATCTTTTGGTACCTCTTGAGACCTGATTTGTTACCTAGGATGTGATCTAGTCTGGAGAATGTTCCATGGGCACTAGAGAAGAATGTGTAGTCTGTTGCTTTGGGATGGAATGTTCTGAATATGTCTGTGAAGTCCATTTGGTCCAGTGTGTCATTTAAAGTCTCTATTTCCTTGTTGATCTTTTGCTTAGATGATCTGTCCATTTCAGTGAGGGGGGTGTTAAAGTCCCCCACTATTATTGTATTGTTGTCTTTATTTCCTTGTTGATCTTTTGCTTAGGTGATCTATCCATTTCAGTGAGGGGAGTGTTAAAGTCTCCTATTATTATTGTATTGTTGCCGATGTGTTTCTTTGGTTTTGTTATTAATTGCCTTATATAATTCGCTGCTCCCATGTTAGGGGCATATGTATTTACAATTGTCAGATCTTCTTGTTGGATAGACCCTTTAAGTAAGATATAGTGTCCTTTCTCATCTTTTATTACAGTCTTTGGTTTAAAATCTAATTTGTCTGATATAAGGATTGCCACCCAGCTTTCTTTTGGTGTCCATTAGCATGGTAAATGGTTTTCCACCCCCCTCACTTTCAATTTGGGTGTGTCTTTGGGTCTAAAATGAGTCTCTTGCGACAGCATATCGATGGGTCTTGTTTTTTTATCAATCTGATAGCCTATGTCTTTTGATTGGGGCATTTAGCCCATTTACATTCAGGGTAACTATTGAAAGATATGAATTTAGTGCCATTGTATTGCCTGGAAGGTGACTGTTTCTGTATATTGTCTATGTTCCTTTCTGGTCTAGGTTGCTTTTAGGCTCTCTCTTTGCTTAGAGGACCCCTTTCAAGATTTCTTGTAGGGCTGGTTTCGTGTTTGCAAATTCCTTTAGTTTTTGTTTGTCCTGGAAGCTTTTTATCTCTTCTTCTATTTTCAAAATGACAGCCTAGCTGGATAGAGTATTCTTGGCTACATATTTTTCTCATTTAGTGCTCTGAATATATTCTGTCAGTCCTTTCTGGACTGCCAGGTCTCTGTGGATAAGTCTGTTGCCATTCTAATGTTTCTATCATTGTAGTTTACAGATCTCTTCTCCAGAGCTGCTTTCAGGATTTTCTCTTTGTCTCTGAGACTCCTAAGTTTTACTATTAGATGTTGGGGTGTTGACCTATATTTGTTGATTTTGAGGGGGGTTCTCTGTGCCTCCTCGATTTTGATGCCTGATTCTTTCCCCAAATTAGGGAAGTTCTCTACTATAATTTGCTCCAATATACCTTCTGCCCCTCTCTTCTTCTTCTGGGATTCCAGTTATTCTAATATTGTTTCATCTTATGGTATCACTTATCTCTTGAATTCTGCCCTCATGATCCAGTAGTTGTTTATCTCTCTTTTTCTCAGCTTCTTTATTTTCCATCATTTGGTCTTCTATATCACTGATTCTCTCTTCTGCCTCATTTATCCTAGCAGTTAGTGCCCCCATATTTGATTGCACCTCATTAGTAGCCTTTTTGATTTCGACTTGGTTAGATTTTAGCTCTTTTACTTCTCCAGAAAGGGTTTTTCTAATAACTTCCATGCTTTTTTCAAGCCCAGCTAGTATCTTTAAAATGGTCATTCTGAACTCTAGTTCTGACATCTTACTAATGTCCATATTGATTAGGTCCCTGGCAGTCAGTACTGCTTGTTGTTCTTTTTGTTGAGGTGATTTTTTTCCATCTTGTCATTTTATCCAGAGTTGAATAGATGAATGAGAGAACAACAACGTCGCCAGAAAAATGCACACTAAACATATCAGAAGAGACCTGAAACCAGGGGAAAAGAAAGAAAAAAGAAAAGGAAACAAAAAAAGAGAAAGAAAAAGATAAAAGAAAACAAATATAAAACAAAACGGAACAGAATATGATCACATATGATCAGGCTGGTGCATAGATCAGTGCCACACACTAGATTTTCGGTGTATTTTGGTCTGTTAGAAGGAAGTGCCTCCCAGAATTTTAAAGAAAGAAAAACTTATATATGTACCAAAATAAGGGTTACTACGATTAAGGGATGGAATATGACTGTAAAGATGAAAATTACAAAAGATTTTATAAAAGGAATTGATAAGTTGGTTGAAAAAAGATAGAGGATAAAAAAAAAAAGGAGAGAGTGTGATCAGGCAGGAGACTAGAACAAAGTCATACACTAGAGATTTAGAGTATATTTTGATCTGTTAGAAGAAACTGTATCCCAAAATTTTAAAGAGAAGACAACTTATGTATATATACCAAAAATAAGTGTAACTACTATGAAGGGATAGAACATGATTCTAAAAATGAAAAACAAAAAATATTTTTTTAAAAATAGGGATTGATAAGATGTTAGTTGAAAAAGGGTCCTGGCACCACACTGTCCCAGAGAGGGTTCTATCCCCTGCTTAGTCACTGGAGCGACATCCCTCAGCGGAGCAGACTTCTAAAAGTTCTGATTTTGTGCTCCACTGCTCTATCACTTGCCAGAAGTGGCCAATGGAGTTCCTCTCCCGCTCTGTCTATCCTCCCAAATATCACCTTGGATTCACTACTCTGCATGTCCTACCTTCCAGAAAGTGGTCGCGTTTCTGTTCAGAGAGTTGTTGCTATTCTTTTCTTCAAACTCTTGTTGAGTTTGTAGGTGTTCAAAATGGTTTGATCCCTATCCAGCTGAATTCCTGGGACCAGACAAAATACAGGTCTCCTACTCCTGCACCATCTTACTCCCTGCCCCATTTGAGCCATTTAATAGGTGTTAGGTGGTATCTTATTGCGCTTTTCATTTGTATTTCCCTGATGATGAGTGCTGGTGAGCATCTTTTCAAGTGTCTACTAGCCATCTGGATGTCTTCTTTAAAAAAGTGTCTTTTCATGTTTTCTGCCCATTTCTTTTTTTTTTTTTTTAAGATTTTATTTATGTATTTGACACACAGAGCGCACAAGCAAGGAGAGTGGCAGGCAGAGGGAGAAGCAGACTCCTTGCTGAGCAGGAGGCCGATGCGGGGCTCGATCCCAGGACCCTGGGATCATGACCTGAGCCAAAGGCAGCAGCTTAACCAACTGAGCCACCCAGACACCCCTCTCCTGCCCATTTCTTAACTGGACTGTTTGTTTTGGGGGCATTGAGTTTGATAAATTCTTTATAGATTTTGGATACTACCCCTGTATCAAATATGTTTGCAAATATCTTCTCCCATTCTGTAGGCTACTCTTTAGTTTTGTTGACTGTTTCCCTTCCTGTGCAGAAGCTTTTTAGATTGTTGAAGTCCGAGTAGTTCATTTTTGCTTTTGTTTCCCTTGCCTCCGGTGATGTGTCTAGTAAGAACTTGCTACAGCCGAGGCCAAAGCAGTTGCTGCCTCTAGGATTTTGATGGTTTCCTGTCTCACATTCAGGTCTTTTGAACCCATTTTGAATTTATTATTTTTTTTATTATGTTATGTTAGTCACCATAACATTACATCATTAGTTTTAGATGTAGTATTCCATGATGCATTGTTTGCATAGAACATCCAGTGCTCCATGCAGTACGTGCCCTCTTTAATACCCACCACCAGGCTAACCCATCCTCCTAACCCCGACCCCTCTAGAACCCTCAGTTCGTTTCTCAGAGTCCATCGTCTCTCATGGTTCATCTCCCCCACTTCATTCTTCCCCTCCTGCTATCTTCTTCTTCTTTTTATATTTTTATAACATATAATGTATTATTTGTTTCAGAGGTACAGATCTGTATTTCAACAGTCTTACACAATTCACAGCGCTCACCACAGCACATACCCTCCCCAGTGTCTATCACCCAGCCACCCCATCCCTCCCACCACCCACCACTCCAGCAACCCTCAGTGTGTTTCCTGAGATTAAGAATTCCTTCTTTCAGTGAGGTCATATGATACACGTCTTTCTCTGATTGACTTATTTCGCTCAGCATAACACCCTCCAGTTCCATCCACATCGTTGCAAATGGCAAGATTTCATTTCTTTTGATGGCTGCATGATTTTCCATGTCATATATATACCACATCTTCTTTATCCATTCATCTGTCGATGGACATCTTGGCTCTTTTCACAGTTTGGCTACTGTGGACATTGCTGCTATAAACATCAGGGTCCACATACCCCTTCGGATCCTTACATTTGTACCTTGGGGGTAAATACCCAGTAGGGCAATTGCCGGATCATATGGTAGCTCTATTCATTTTGAACTTATTTTTGTGTGTGGTGTAAGAAAGTGGCCCTGATTCATTCTTCTGCATGTTGCCCTCCTGTTCCCCCCAACAGCATTTGTTGAAGACACTGTCTCTTTTCCTGCTGTGGCTACTCTTTCCTGATTCCTCAAAGATCAGTTGACCACAGAGTTGAGGGTCCATCTCTGGGCTCTCTCTTTGTTCCATTGGTCTATGTGTCTGTTTTCGTGCCAGTACCGTGCTGCCTTGGTGATCACAGCTTTGTAATAGAGCTTGAAGTCTGGAATCCTGATGCTGCCAGTTTTGGTTTTCTTTTTCAGGATTGCTTTGGCTCTTTGGGGTCTTTTGTGGACCTATACATATTTTAGGATTCCTTGTTCTAGCTCCAGGAAATATACTGGTGGTGTTCTGATAGGGGTTTCATTAAATGTGTAGATTGCTTTGTGTAGTATACACATTTTGACAATGTGTTTACTTCCACTCCATGAGCTTGGGATGCTTTTCCATTTCTTTGTGTCCTCTTCAGTTTCTCTCATAAGTGTTCTGTAGTTTTCAGAGTACAGATCTCTTACCTCTTTCATTGAGATTATCCCTAGGTATGTGATGGTTTTGGTGCAGTTGCAAATGGGTTGGATTCCCTGATTTCTTTTTCTGCAGCTTTGTTACTAGTGTATGGAAATGCAACAGAGTTCTGCACATAGATTTTATATCTTGTGACTTTGCTGAATTCATGTATGAATTCTAGCAATTATTTGGGTTTTCTACATAGAGTATCATGTCATATGCAAATAGTGAAAGTTTGACTTCTTCCTTGCCAATTTGGGTGCCTTTTTACTTCCTTTTTGTTGTCTGATTGCTGAGGCTAAGACTTCCAGTACTATGTTAAGTAGCAGAGGTGAGAGTGGACATTCCTGTCGTATTCCTGATCATAGGTAGGGGAAAGGCTCTCATTTCCCCCCCTTGAGGATGGTATTAGCTCTGGGTCTTTCGCATATGGCCTTTACGATGTTGAGGTATGGTCCATCTATCCCTACTAAAGGATGAGGGCTTTTATCAAGAAAGGATGCTGTATTTTGTCAAATGCTTTTTCTGCATCGATTGAGAGGACCATGTGGTTCTGCTCCTTTCTTTTATTAATGTGGCCTGTCGTGTGGATTGATTTGCAAATATTGAACCACGCCTGCAGCTCAGGAATAAATCCCACTTGATCACAGTGAAGAATCCTTTTAAGGTACTGTTGAATCTGATTTGCGAGGATCTGGTTGAGCATGTTTGCATTCATGTTCATCAAGGATATTGGCCTGTAGTTCTCCTTTTTAGTGGGGTCCGTGCCTGGATTTGGATTCAAGGTAGTGCTGGCCTCAAAGAAGGAGTTGGGAAGATTTCCTTCCATTTCTATTTTTTGGAACAGTTTGAGAAAAGTACGTATGAACTCTTCTTTAAATGTCCAGCAGAGTTCCCCTGGGAAGCCATCTGGCCCAGGACTTTTGTTTGTTGGGAGATTTTTGATTACTGATGCAAATTCTTTCCGGGTCATGGATTTGTTCAAATTTTCCATTTCTTTCCTGTTTCAGTTTTGGTAGTTTGTATGTTTCTAGGCATTCGCCCATTTCTTCCAGGTTGCTCAGTTTGTTGGCATATAATTTTTCATAGTATTCTGCTATGATTGTTTGCATTTCTGTTGTGTTTGTTGTGATGGTCTCTTTTTCATTTGTGATTTTATCTATTTGGCTCCTTTCTCTTTTCTGTTTGATAAATCTGGCTAGGGACTTATCAATTTTATTCATTCTTTCCAAGAACCAGTTCTTAGTTTTGTTGATCTGTACTGGTTTTGTTGTTGTTGTTGTTTCTATGTCGGCTCCAATCTCTATTACTTCGGCTCCAATCTCTATTACTTCCCTTCTTCTGCTGGTTTTAGGCTTTATTTGCTAATCTTTTTTCCTTTTTAAAGATTTTGTTTATTTGACAGAGAGAGACACACAGCGAGAGAGGGAACACAAGCAGGGGGAGTGGGAGAGGGAGAAGCAGGCTCCCCGCAGAGCAGGGAGCCCCATGCGGGGCTCGATGCGGGGCTCCATCCCAGGACGCTGGGATCATGACCTGAGCCAAAGGCAGACACTTAGCGGCAGACACTTAGTGACTGAGCCACCTAGGCGCCCCTGCTAATCATTTTCTAGTGAGAGTGGACATTCAGGTCTTGTTCCTGACCTTAGAGGAAAACTCTCAGTTTTTTTGCTTCTTGGTTTTTTTTCTAGTGAGGATAATGTTAGCTGTGGGATTTTTAATATACGCTGAGGAATGTTCCCTCTAACCATACCTTGTTGAGTTATCTTATCATGAATGCATGTTGTACTTTGTCAAATGCTCTGTCTGCACTTACTGAAATGATCATATGGTTTTCTCATCCTTTTGTGTTATTGTGATGCATCACAGTGATTGATTTACGAATATTGAACCACCCTTGCACCCTTTGATACCAGGAATAAATCCCTGTTATTTGAGATAAATGACATTTTAAATGTATTGCTGGACTTGGTTTGCTAATATTTTGTTGAGGATTTTTGTATCTAGGTTATCTAGATATTTTGCATCTAGGTTACCTAGAGATACTGAACTGTAGTCTAGGGAGGTTGAGGATTCGGAGGAGGAGGGGGAGGAGGATGGTGAGGAAGAGGTTGCAGAGGATGAGGCATGGACGAGGGATGAGGAGGTGACTGATGAGGACGGGGAGGAGGACGGGGAGGAA
>NW_023270171.1:0-8594 GCF_011800145.1 Mirounga leonina
TTAAAATTCTTTCTTTTGAAAACATTAACCAATTGTTGCACTTCCCCGTTTAGAATTCTTCAATGACCACTCACAGCACTTTGGATAAAGTAACACAGTTCCTACCATGGCTTACAAATCCCTACATGGTCTGGCCTGGCTACCTCGCTGACCATACCTTCTACCATGTTCTTCCATGTTTTCTGAGTTCCAGCATTAGTTTCCATGAATATTACCAAGAACACTCTAGCCTTAGGGTCTCCCCTCTTAGTTACCCTCCCCTGAAACACCCCCAGATAGCCACATAATCATCCACAGAACGCTTCCCTCAGTTCATTCAGATACCAACTCAGATGTCATCTCTTCAGATCTTACTTGGCTACCTTATCTACCCAGTTACCCCATTCTCTCCCATCATGCGTATTTCCTTAACTTGCTCTGTTGTAATTCGTAGCACTTATCTCCCTGACATCATGATTTATATTAATTTATTTTAGTCTGTTTCCCCCAGTAGGCTTTGTGTCTGTTCACTACCTGGAGCAATGTCTGGCTTGTGAAAAGTTCACTACCTGAACCAGGACCTGGTTTGTGAAAAGTGGAGTGTAATATTAAAAAAAAAAAAAAAACAAAAAACAAAAAACAAAAAAAACAAAAAAACAGCTCTGGTGGAAGATTGCTTGGGTTCAAATGCCATTTCCACTACTGTGATCTTGAGCAGGTTGCTGAACTATTGTGTGCCTCGGTGTTCTCGTCTGTGAACGGATGATAACAGTCTCTGCCTCTATGGATTATTCTACATAAAATGAATTAATCAAAGTTGAAGTGCCAGTTCCTGTCACATAGTAAATGTATAAGTTATCTATTGCAGCATAATATATTACCCCAAAATAAAGTGGCATAAGAAAACAATAAACGTTTTTATCTGCCAATGTTTCTGTATGCGAAGAATTTAGGAGTAGCTTGCTGGCTCAGAGTCTCTCATGAGGTGACGATCAAGATATAGGTCAGGGCTGCAGTCATGTGAAGACTTTATTGGGGTTGGAGGATATGCATTCACGATGGCTCACTTGCTCTCATGGCCAGCACATTGGTGCCTGAGCTGTTGTTGGCAGGAGGCCTCAGTTCTTCACACCACATGGTTCTCTTCATTGGGCTGTTGAATATTCCTCCGGCTTTCCCCAGAGCAAGTGATGCCAGAGAGAGCAAGGTAGAAGCCACAATGTCTGTTACGATTTAGTTTTAGAAGACACACACCGTCCCTGTTACAATATTCTAGTGGTCACACAGGCCAGCCCAACTTAATGTAGGTTTGGGGCATGCTTCACAAGGTGAATAGGAGGAGGCAGTAATCACTGGAGGCCACTTTGGGGTGTGGTGACCTTAATAAGTGATATACAAGTGTTACTATTATTGTAGTAGATGAAATATTTGGTTGAATGCGTAGAAGCATAAAGATCCAATTCATTATGATGATGTTGCGTAGTATGTTTCTCATCCTGTAGTTTTCAGCTTCTCTGCATCCTTATATTTAAGGTGCTCTTCTGTTAGTAGCTTATACTTTTGGTTTTGATCCAGTAAAATAATCTTTCTTTTAATGGAATATTTAGTCCATTTGCATTTAATATAATAACATTTTGGTTTGAATCTTTTTGTTATTTTTTATTCCACCTGGTCTGTGCCATTCGGTCTCCTTTCTTGCCTTCTTTTGAATTATTTTTTATCATTTCATTTTATCCTATTAACTTGTTAGTTGTATCTTTTTTTACTATTCTTTTAGTAATTTCCTAGAGGTTAAAACTTGCATTTTTTTTTTTTTTAAGTCTGATTATCACTTTCTGACAAAGTGAGGACTTTGGAACACTTCAACTCCATTTATTACCATTTTGCCTTTAGGCTGTTCTTGTAGTGAATTTAGATTCTCTGTATATTTTAAACTGAAGATATGATTTTTGTTGTTTTATATAATCATTGAGATTTACCCACATTTTCACCCTTTCCATTGATGTGCATTATTATCATATATCATTCCTTCTCTCTGGGATTATTCTTTGTTTGCTGGAAGAACTCCTTTCATTATTATTCCCTTTAGTACAATTCTGCTGATGATAAATTCCCTTGATTTGTATTTGTTCAGAAATGTCTTTATTCCACCTCTTTTTCTGAAGAGTATTTTTACTAGGTATAGAATTTAGGTAGGGCATTATTTTTTCCCAGCTCTTAAAATATTTTATTCAATTTTCTTCTGATTTATATTTTCCATTGAGAAGTGGGAGTTGCTCTTTTGAAGGTACCACCCTGCTGCTTTTCAGAGTTTCTCCTCCTCCTTTTAACAGTTTGTACCATGATATGCTAAGTATGGTTTCTGTTGTGTTGATTATCCTGTTAAGTGTCCGTATTGCTTTGAATCTATGGTTTGGTGTCTAAGGTCAATTTGGGGAAATTCTTGGCTGCTGTTTCTTCATATATTACTTCTGCTACAGCCTCTTTCTCCTCTGGGACTACAGTTACATCTATGAGACCTTTTCACCATGTCTCATGCTCATACATTCATTGCCATACTTTCTTATCTTTTTTCTGTATTTTAGTCTGGATAATTTTTTCTGACTTACCCTCCAGGTCACTAATTTGTTCCCCTGTTCTGTCAAACATGCTTGTGAACCCCTTCTATTAAGTTCTTAATTTCAGTTATTGTCTTTTTCAGTTGTAAAATTTGCATTTGATTATTTTCCCCCTGTCTATTGTGAAAAGTTTTCACAATTTGAAAATTTCAAATTTTAAAAAACAATCAAGACTCATATACTCTGAATTTATCATTTGAATACATTTTGCCACATTTGCTTTATCTCTGTATATAAATCCTTTTGTCCCCACCCCCAACCATTTGAGAACAGGTTCAGACATCATGACTCTTCTTCCCTAAATATTTCATTACGTTTTTTCCCCCCAAATACTTTGACATGTATTTCCCAAGAATGAAGACTTCTATGTAAGTATTATATAATTATTATAGAGAATATAATACACTAGAGAATTTAATACATATGTAATGTATGTAATGTAGAGTAATATGTAATACAGAGTCTATATTTAATTTTTCCCAAATGTCCCAGTAAAATCCTTTATAGCTGACCCACCCCCTGAACAAGGGTCACATATGGCATTTAGTTGTCCTATTTGGTCTCCTTTAAATTAAAATCATTTCCCAGCCTTTTTTCGGTCTTCCTTGGCATCCACATCTTTAGGTTCTAGGCTGGTTGTTTTGCAGAAGTTTCTCCAATTTGGATTCATCTCATTGTTTCTTCATGATTAGTCTTGGATTAAACATTTTTGACAAGAATACATCAGAAGAGCATGGTCAGTTTGTCTCATTACTGGTGGTGTTAAGTTTGATCATTTATGACTAAGGTGAAAATGCTTATAAAAAATCACAATCTCTAAATTAGTAATGGTTCATACATGTTAAATGATGTATCAAGTACCTCTTTCCCTAGAGTAGGAAACTTGGCAGAAACCTTAGATCATTTCCAGTACTAGAGTATTTCAAGTTGAAGGAGTCTTAAGTACTGTTCACATTTTATGCCTGACTCACTGACAACTCAGTTAACATGTCCACAAACAACTCTGTTTTAGTTAGGGGTCTTTTCCCTTTTGAATTTCGATTGCTCAGCTGAAGGCTCTTTAGTGAGTGGTGATGTGAGTACTTTTATATACTTAATACAAATTAACGAGTTTTGTTAATAATGGTTTAAACGAGCTAGGTTGTGTTTACATGTTTTGTTATTTGTAAGAAATCCTGATTCAAGATCTGCTAGGCTAGCTTAAATAGATCCTCAAAATAAGACTATACATTAAAACAAAAACAAATTTAAAAAATCCCATGTATGTTAGAAAGACTCTTTATAGTCTTTTGTTGTACTTGATTTTTTCTAGGTTTTCATAGGAATCAATTTTTATAAAATGCCTCTTAGACTATATTGTCTGTAGGCAGATGCTCCGTTTACTTCAAGAGATGCAAAAACATTTGGAGCTAGTATAACTGCTAATTGATTAGAAACAGTACTAAATACATGGATTTAAGGAAGTCATAGAGTATTAAAACCCATTTGCCAGGCTCTCCTATAAATGTAACACTTGATAGAGAAAGTTCCACAAGCTTTTTTAGAATTCAAGAAGATACTTAGCTTGTAGATTTCCAAAGAATGTGACGTTGTGTTTTGATTTAGTTCTTGAGGATACTCTCCCTTTCTTTTTTTTTTTTTTTAAGATTTTATTTATTTATTTGAGGGAGAGAGTGAGTACATGAGAGGGGGGGGGTCAGAGGGAGAAGCAGACTCCCTGCCGAGCAGGGAGCCCGATGCGGGACTCGATCCAGGGACTCCAGGATCATGACCTGAGCCGAAGGCAGTCGCTTAACCAACTGAGCCACCCAGGCGCCCTGTCCCTTTCTTTTAATGATGGTTTATAATCATATTTGAACTTGTAACGTTATAATTCTATGAAGGTAAGATAAACATAGTAGGAACTAAACTGATTAAGATCCTGTTTATGCAATATCATTAATAAAACAAACTGAATTATCATTTAAGACTAAAGTTTCTGTTTGTTATTAGGAATATAAAGTCTTACCTCTAGGAGCTTACAGACTAACAGAGACAGAGGTGTAAACAAATACTTAAAGTATATATAATCATCGTAGAAGATATGGAAACACAGCAGAGAGCTCAGCTAACTCTGCCATATTAAAACAGAGCTGTATTATGACTATGTCAATCAAAACAGCTGACATCATCAGACCTGCAGTGATTCACAGAGGTCTTGGCCTTGGCAAATACTTGTGCTATCCTCTAATGTATTCCTGGGTCTTCTTTAATAGACCAGATTAACCAGATAAATGGCTTTGAAGCTTTTAAATATTCTAAAATTGAAATTTAAATCTCTTAAAAATCATTTAAAAACTTTTTTTCAGCTTTGTGTTTACCTTTATCTGATACTATTTTAGGCTCATAGTCTGATAAAGGAATTGTGTTTTAACTTGCTACTTTTTTGCCTGTTATTAGTGCTATTTATGATTTTCAAATATTTTGACTTTAGACAATTTTCAGGTAGATATTATACTTGAATTGATTACTACTTCAATATAAAATTTGTTGGAATTTGTCTTTGCCAAGAATAATATTTCTGGTCAATATAAATAGAATTCTCTTGTGTTTTTGTTCTAGAAGAGGTTGCCTGTTTCTAAGTTTGATGTTAGAATTAGGAATTGGGTGTGCCAGTTGGATGGAAGGATGGATGGATGGATGGATGGTTGGATGGATGGATGGTTGGATGGATAAATGCTTGCAATAGCTCATTGCCTCTGGAGTCCTACATATGTCTGTTTAATGTGGCTGTCAGCATTGAGTAAATCAGGAAGCAAATTACTCTCCAAACCCAGGTAAGGATCTGCAAAGTTCCTTGGAATTTCACAGAAGGAGCAAACCGCTGCCTTGACCGAATAAGCACTGATAATCAGCTGCTTGTGTATTTTCCTAGCACTTTGTTTATTTTATCTGTTTATTGATTTATTAATTTCTTAGTATTTATCAGGATTGCCTTTTACTGGGAAATATTTTCCCTATTTTTTTTTTTATGACATTGAACCAATCTTCAGTTGTTTAAATTTTCAAGATGTGTAAATGTTTGTATTTATATTTTTCCAATTTTTTGCTCAGTACTGATTAGCAAAGAAAACCTGGCCCTTAATAAGCAAGCAAATTTGCAGGCTGGAAACATTTTTTTAAATTAATTTTTATCTAGGCCACATTACTCTTCAAGACACGTGATTTATTGCCTGAGGCTTCTTAGATTTCTTATAAAATGCATTATATTGCCTGACCAAAATATAATATCATCTAGGTAATACAGTTTAATTAGAGCTTAATTGATTGAATCAAATTCAAGAAAACCGTGCTAAATTTTAATTTTCTCAATACTGTAAATGTCCTTTTCAATCTTCAGCTTGGTTAACTTCTATAATTTGCAATTATTCCAGTTACTACCTAATATATGCGCTAGAATTCCTTAAAACAGATCTTGAGAGGCATTTTCATTGTACAGTATTTTCCCTTCATATACAATATATATATTCAGATATATGCATATATACATTAACTACATATTACTTTTCCATGACTTTAAGGTCAGAAGCTGTATTTTTGTTATCTTTGACTTTCTTTCTTTCCTTTCCTATTTTTTTTTTTTAATAGGCTCCACACCCAATGCAGGGCTTGAACTCACGACCCTGACATTGAGAACTGAGCTGAAATACAGGGTTGGACACTTAACCAACTGAGCCACCCAGGCTCCCCTTTATCTTTGTATTTCTAATATTTGGTATAAAGTAGCTACTCATTGGAAGGAAGGGAAGAAGAAATTGAATAATCTTCAGGTACTGAGAACATCACCATTAAATTACGGAGTCCAGTTTCCATTCTCTTCTATATTTACTTAGTTAGGTTATTTCAGTAGGAATATGAAAAGTACAGATATCACTCCGAAAGAAATGAATAGAAACTTCTGGAAAGTTCAACAATTCCTGTTAGTGGAATGGTAAGGTCTAGAGAAGTGATAAGTGTCTCCTCACTGGAAATGAGCAAGCAGAGATTAGATTATTCTTTGACAATGATGTTGAAGCGAGTCCCTGTAATGGATAGAAAGTTTAAGGTGACATCTAGTAAGTTTTTTATCTTCACATTTCTGTGAAAAGTCTGTTTACTTTAGTAATTAGAAAGTCAGATTTTACAGCATGCTAGAGAGTCCAAAGAACTAGATGTAAAAAAAGCAAAGGGTATGGTTCTTAAAGTACAGTTTAAGGAGGATTTCTCATATTTTATGTGGGAAGGAGGGAACTTTGATATTTAAGTAGAATTCATCCCTTAGAGAACCTCCTTAATTAAACAGGAAATCTAGATGTTAGACAAGAAGAAAAAATAATTTTGGCAATATAAAAGTTAAAACTTATATTGCAAATAGAACATAAAATTAATACTTCCAAATTTGGAAAATATTTACTATAGGGATGTCAGATAAAAGGGTTTGTATGTATAATGTGCAAAGAGCTCTTACAGCTTGATAAGATAATCAAGTAGGAAAATAGGGAAAGGATATGAATTTTAGGAAAGCAAATTGAGATGGTCAAGAATTTCAAAAGATGGGCAGACTTATGAGCAGTCAGTGAAATGCAGATTAAAGTAATACCAAACTATTATGTTATATCCATAAGATTGACAAAAATTAAAATGATCCAAAACACCTGTTACTTGGGATGGGGCTGTGGGAAGTTATTTGCATACATTGCTGTTGGAAATGTGAGTTGTTATTGCCTTTCTAGGAAGGCAATCTGGCGATCTCTATTAAATTGAAAATACACATATTCTATGCCCTACTAATTCTGCTTCAGGAAATCTGCCTCTAAGGAAAAAAGCACTGGTATGTATAAGAATGTTTATTTCAGCCCTATTATAATTTGGAAAGTTACAAACAATTCCTGTTAGTGGAATGGATAAATAAATTATAGTATATCACAATGTAAAATATTATATTGCCATCAAAAACAGCATTATATGAGCTAACTTAGAGGAACTTTCTGTGAGGTATTATTGAATGAGGAAGGAAATATGTACAGAAATATGTATTAATATCCTATTCTTTTGTAGAACAAAAAAAAAGTGGGTTTATGTGTGTATGTCTACCTTCATATGAATGCATTAGCATGTGACAATGTAGAAGAATGCATTACTAGAGGGGTAACATGTTTTGGGGACTGATAGTAAGGTGGCAGGAGTAGGAAGAGGAGAGAGGAACGTGCATTACCAGGCAATTAGACGTGAGAACGGAACTCAAGGGGCAAGTCAAGATTCCAAATCTAAATTTGAGAGCCTATTATGGCGGTAATATTAGATGCTGACAAAAACCATGGCTGCTGACCTCTTAGCATTTATCTCTATTTTCTGCCATATATTTTACCACTATCTGCTTTGCCTTTGCAAGAGCTCAGCAATAGGTTTTATAATATTTTCCACTCCAGGCAGCTTATATAAAAACAGTGTCCCTCAGATGACCTCTTTACATCCAGGAGTTACACAAAAATCTTTGAACTGATAAGGTCTTGATTTTTTTATTCACAAAATAGAATCATCATACTGCTTTGCTTTCATGTCCACACTGCCCAGCACAACACTTAGCACAGAGCACATATTCAGCAAATGTTAACTGAATGACTAAATGCAGAGACCAATTTCTTTGTAACGTGGTATCATCTTTATCTTCTAAAGAAAGGCAGGTTTGTTAGGAGACAGGAAAATACAACTAGTGACTGTTCCCATTTAGCCACCCTGGTGGACAGAGAGAGGTCCGATCTCCCAGTATTTACCTGTCAGCCTTATTGAGCATCCCGGGCTCTTGGGACTGTCAGTATGGCCAAACGAAGAGAGATTTTCCAAGCAAGTCTCTTTCTTAATCCCTGCTAATTCCTGAAGAAGTGTGAAGACAAAGATTTTAAAAAGAAGGAAACATGGTACATAAACAACATAAACATAAACACTGGGAAGTGTACATGGAAGTATTTTTTTTTTTTT
>NW_023270171.1:8694-13192 GCF_011800145.1 Mirounga leonina
TTTTTTTTTTTTTTAAGGGAAAAAAGAGAGACAGAAGGTGGACTCTGTAGAGTGATTGAAAGATGGGAATCTTAAAGGTGAAAACCTCTCTTTTCAGGTTTCCTTATGCCGGTCTTAACCTCTCTGGGCAGAGGTCTGGAGTTGGGGCTGGGTTTGCAGGCCTTGGCTCTTTTTCCACTGTTTTCCTCACAGGCTGGAAGCTATCACAACTCACCTTGTTAGCTGAACTTGGCTCAGGGGCAATTATCACAGTTCCCAGTCAGCCAAGCTTGTTTGCGTTAACTGTGGAGAAGGTGTGAGAAAGACAGAAGAGAACCAGACTGGGAACCATTTGGGAGATGGGAGAGTGTGAGTGCTGATCTGCTCTCCCCTCTGACAAATGGTGTGCTTCTCCTTGTTGCTCTAAATGGACCCGTGTCATACTTTGCCGTGTGCAGGAAGCATTCCCTGATGGGAGAGCGCAGTCAGAGCAGGAGGAAACATCTAAGCTTTATTGATCTTTGCTTATCCTACAGCACTCCTCCCCATTGTGAAAGGGATTGATGTTTTAAAAAACCTTCAGGAGCCTTGTTGGATGTTGCCATTGCTCTTTCAAAACAGGAAAACAATTATGCATAAATGATGGGGAGAAAATATTTTTCTTGATTTTTTCCCCCCTCCTAACAATGAGTGGGAGGAAATTACACAAAGTGAGTAAATTATGGTATCATTTATAAACCATTCCATTTTCACTCAGGCAACTGTAATGTTAAGCAAGAGGGGCTTTGTGAAGACTTCGCTGTTATGTTTACATATATACCCAAACTCTTTGATAGAGAGGGGTTGGTTTGTTCTTAAATTACCATTTTGAGATCTAGAAATTTTTTCCCAATGCAAAACAACAAAGCCAGCCCCCCACCAAAAGAAAAGAAAAAAGGAAAAAAAAACCCTATTATTTAAAAAACCTATTTCTCAATCCTACAGCAAGTGACTCCGTGGTTACTTTTGCCTTATTATGGATTCTCTCAGCTGAAATTAGGAGAAAGTTTCAATTTCAGTCATCACTAATGAATGCTCCTCAGTGATCTTTTCAAGTAAATTATGTCATGGTTGTACACATGCAGTCTCTGTGGCGTGAGATGATTATTCCATAATTCATACAAATAAGTCTCAAAGGTTGCCTGTGAAGAGCATTTTCTGTATTGTTGTTCATCAGTTATGGCCCCATTTTTTCTGCATTTTTTAAGTTCTTTTAACCAGATATTTGCAAACCATAATCTGTTGAATATTGTTGATATCGTAACTGCTACTTAAGTAATAGGAACTGAGTCAGTATTTGTTAAGATGCTTCTAGACATGACACAGAAGAACAATAAGCTTCTAAGATAAACAGAGGTGTCATACAAAGTTAATCCTAGACCTTGACTGAACTTGTTTTCTTTTTCATTCGGGAGACTATTATCTACCCCCGTGACATTTCAAGTGTGTAAATGTGCACATGACTCAAATCACCAAATATCTGTTTGGTCTTTTCAGTATGACTCTTGAGTCTGCCCCTTCTGCCAATAACTTCATCTTTCACCAAGGCAAAAAATAAACTGTAATTGGGATCTCTCCGTGAAGTTTTTTCCATCCTTCAGCTGTTTCTCCTTCAAGCTGTTGCCAGATTATTTTGCCAAATCCTAGGTCTTGGTCATGCCACACTCATGCTGAAGACCTCCAACATCTTAAATTGTGTAGAGGAGAAATTCTAAGCTCTAGATTCACATCGAAGTCCCTCAACTTTCTGGCCTCAGCCTAATTTACTGGTTTCATCATCTGCCCTGTGATCTTCCCCTTCCCCCATCACATCATATTAAAGCCATATTGAACAGCTTCTCTAAACTTACCTCAATGAGTCCACCTTCACGGGCACTGTTTTCCCTGAGTGCCATTCTCTCATTTTGCTATTCAAATGACCTTTGATTTCTCTAGGACTCTGTATCCTTATAACACGTGTCCAAATCTCTGTTATAACATTAATACATTACCTTATGATTGCGTCTATCTTTCTCACTAGATTAGGGACTCTTTAAAGATATGGACTAATCATTATTTTTGTAAATTCTCCCTCCTGTGTCAGTTGCGGTGCCTGACATATAGTAGGTGTTCCATATGCCTTTGAATGTTGAATTGAGTGCATATATATATGGTTTAAACACCTTTTCACTCCCCAAAGCATTTGTTTCAGCTGTAAAAATGCCTAAGGAATATAGTGTCCTCTTTGATCACATTCTTCCAAAGTAGCACCTGTTCAGAATATTCTGGTATTTTAGTTGTGGGTGAGGAGAGGCATCCTTAAAAATATGATCTATAAAACCTTGTTAAAATTTACCTGGTAATTTTTACAGGAGAGTGATCTTATGTGAGCACAACCTGGGAAAGAATGAAGGGATAGTTATTTTTAAGCAGACGAACTCTTAAGTTATAAAGTTGTCCTTCCTTGAGTTATTTGTGTGTTTTGTTTTTGCTTGAGTAGAAAATAGTTGAGTTTGGAGTACCAAGTGTTGATTACTTGGAAGCTAGTCAGTTGAAGCTTAGTGTGTCCTTGCCTCAAGGGGGAAAAAAATCAGTTTTGCCTTATATCATCTGATTTGTTGTTTCCTTTCTTTCAGTCAGCAGCAAATCAGTTTCAAATTTAAACATAAGTATGACTGAACTTAAGTATTTGCTGTGCAAATGTTCTAGGTGTGTACTTTTCACTTTTATGTCTCTAGGTGATTAGTTTAGAAGATTCTGCTTCATGAAATGGCAGATGTCTTCCCTGCCTCCATGAGGTAATTATAGGTTGATTACATTTTTATGTTCTATCTGCATAAAAATTTGCTTATCACTGCATAAAATTTGGCATAGGACTACATTGAATAATTACATTCATCAGGCGAATATTTATACTAGTATTCACCTCCCACCCACAAAAAAAAAGACCCAAACATCTTTACTTAAGTAGAATCAAGTTAAGTTGAACGTCACAAATAGTATTGAAGGAAAAAAGGAAGCCACCTCCTAGCATACAGCCTGAAGGTCAACTGCTGAAGAGCTCCGAGGGATAGCTTTACCCTGTTACCGGAGACATGACCACCAGTTGTCTTGATCACGTATCACAAGGCTTGGCACAAGCGGGGCACTCAGTATGCATTTCAATGAATGGACGGCTGAGAGTTTAGATTATTTTAATAGCAAAATTGGTAGTACCATCCCCACCTACCACCTCCCTAGTTTTTGCTAAACTGTAGGGATGTTCTCTTACCTGAAGTCAAGTTTATTTGTTTCGTTGTTGTTGTTGTTTTGTTCTCAATATTTTCTTGCGGCTTTAGGCCCCTAAAGCCCAGTATTACAATTTATAATTGTATTAGGTAGTAATTAATAGGAAGTGGAAAGAAGATAATTTTGTAAGAAAGTTAGGTATTTGAAAACAATGAATCGTGGATCACCATATCAAAAACTAATGATGGGGCGCCTGGGTGGCTCAGTTGGTTGGGTGACTGCCTTCGGCTCAGGTCATGATTCTGGAGTCCCTGGATTGAGTCCCGTATCGGGCTCCCTGCTCAGCGGGGAGTCTGCTTCTCCCTCCGACCCTACCCCCTTTATTGCTCTCTCTCTCTCAGTCTCTCTCTCTCAAATAAATAAAGAAATAAATAAAATATTTAAAAAAAAACTAATGATGTATAGTGATTAACATAACATAATGAAATATAATTAAAGATTAAAAAAAAGAAAGGTATTCACTGTCTAGGCAACCTTGCATAAGTCCTTCATTTTTTCTGTGCCTCAGTTTCTTTGTACAATACAATGAAAGGATTGACTCAAGAATCTGAAAGAATTCTTATTGGGGGGTTATAAGTGGCTAGTTTTATGAAAATTAATAAGGATATTTAATGAAGCTGATATTCGACTATAATTTAATTGGTTTTGACCCAATGGAATTTGAATTAATTGAGGAAGAAGTCACCTTTCAGGAGCATTGCTCTCAGGGAGCAGCAAATTGGAACCGTAAAAGCAGTACAATTATAGTCAAGTATAAACTACTTTCTTACTTGTTAGTTAGAATTAATCAGTTACAAGTGTGGAAGATTTAACTATTTGGAATGTATGGGAAAAGTTGCGGTGAATGGGGAAGGCATGATTTTCAAAGTTACGGTAGCATCAGTAGCATCATTGCAAATAATTATGTCCATTACACCCTCCGAAGCCCCCTCATGTAACCGTAGGAGAGGCTGAAGTTCCTGGCTGGAATTTCCTGGCCTTGTTCTATATGCATGATAAATTTTAAAAAATAACAAAGTTTCCCCTTTAGTCTTCTTTATTTCTCTTTAAAGTTGGAAGTCATTTTGTACTTTAAGTACATTTAAAACTTTAACTTTTAAATTATAAACTTTCATTTGAAAATACTTAAATGGCAAAAAAAACCCCCAAAACACTCCACATTTAAGATCAATAAAATAACTATTCTTAGGGTAAGACAGATTGGGTAAAAATG
>NW_023270171.1:13292-35860 GCF_011800145.1 Mirounga leonina
TCTATTCTGAAAACTAAAAGACTTAAAAATGAAATGTTAAGATCTTTCTTTATTTGGCTTTAATTGTAAATTGCAGGCCTTGAAGAGAGCATAATTAACTCTATTACTGCAACAAACATTTAAAGATGTAAATAATTTTGAATGTTCTGTTTGAAAATTAGGGAGAGAATTGCTCTCTACAGAGCTATCCATAGCTCTCTGTGTTCCTTTTATTGTGTTTCCTTAGAAAATTATGTTTGTTACATCTATAAGGAAGAGGAATGAAAATAAGCTTTGGGGAAATAATGTTTAAAACTCTTATTTATTTACTTATTATTATTATTTTATTTATTTATTTATTTATTTTTTGGAGAGGGAGCAAGAGAGAGGGAGGGAGAGGGAGAATCTTAAGCATGTTCAATGCCCAGCACAGAGCCCAATGCGGGGCTTGATCTCATAACCCAGAGATCATGACCAGAGCTGAAATCAAGAGTTGCACACCTAACCCACTGAGCTACCCAGACGCCCCACAATGTTTAAAACTTTTAAAACCTGCCGTCTTCGCTGTCCTCTTCTGAGTGGTCTGCTTAATGATGGTGCACAAAACATTTGTACTCCTATAGCTTTGTTTTTTTTTTTTAATTTTTTTATTCTTATGTTAATCCCCATACATTACAACATTAGTTTTAGATGAAGTGTTCCATGATTCATTGTTTGTGCACAACACCCAGTGCTCCATGCAGAATGTGCCCTCCTCAATACCCACCACCAGGCTAACCCATCCTCCCACCCCCCTCCCCTCTAGAACCCTGTTTGTTTTTCAGAGTCCATCGTCTCTCATGGTTCGTCTACCCCTCCGATTTCCCCCGCTTCATTCTTCCCCTCCCGCTACCTTCTTCTTCTTCTTCTTCTTCTTTTTTTTTTCCTTAACATATATTGCATTATTTGTTTCAGAGGTACAGATCTGAGATTCAACAGTCTTGCACAATTCACACCGCTTACCAGAGCACATACCCTCCCCAGTGCCCATCACCCAGTCCCCCCATCCCTCCCACCCCACCCCCCACTCCAACAACACTCAGTTTGTTTCCTGCGATTAAGAATTCCTCATATCAGTGAGATCATATGATACATGTATTTCTCTGTTTGACTTATTTCACTCAACATAATACCCTCCAGTTCCATCCATGTCATTGCAAATGGCAAGATCTCATTCCTTTTGATGGCTGCATAATATTCCATTGTATATATATACCACATCTTCTTTATCCATTCATCTGTCGATGGACATCTTGGCTCTTTCCACAGTTTGGTTATTGTGGACATTGCTGCTATAAACATCGGGGTGCACGTACCCCTTCGGATCCCTACATTTGTATCTTTGCGGTAAATACCCAGTAGTGCAATTGCTGGATCATATGGTAGCTCTATTTTCAACTTTTTGAGGAACCTCCATACAGTTTTCCAGAGTGGCTGCACCAGTTTGCATTCCCACCAACAGTGTAGGAGGGTTCCCCTTTCTCCGCATCCCCGCCAACATCTGTCGTTTCCTGACTTGTTAATTTTAGCCATTCTGACTGGTGTGAGGTGGTATCTCATTGAGGTTTCTCCTATAGCTTTCTTAAGCCACAGATGCAAATGCCAAACACAGAATTACCTCCAGCATATGAAAGATGGCAAAGCATAATGCTAAAATGTAAAATTTGAGGAACAAGTAAGAAAGGAATTTTCATACTGTAATGAATTCTGACATCTAGTAGTTTTGGGTCAGTGCCCTAATTGCCAACCTTTGCCTGATATTTGTGAGCATATATGATAATGTCGTTATAAGTAAATCTGATATGGATACAATAGAGTTTTTCAGGTAGATGTTGATTTTGGTCTCTGAATAAAAGTTTTGCTTCTGTAGACCTTCACAGTAGCAAAATGAAAGTATGGGAAGGAGAAAAACATTTCTTCAGTAAAAATGGCAAAAAAAAATTGTGAACTCCTTGCAACAAACTCTCAAAGGCTGCTGATGTTTATCATTTTGTTGTGGTATTTGAGCGATGTGAGAAATATTTGGGAAATGTTTGGTTTTTGTAATGTGACATTTGTTATAATGGAATCTAACCTGTAAAGCGGTAGCAGCAAGGATGCTCTTGTACATGGTGCCGATCTTCATGTCCAGGCTGATGGGGTTGAGGCAGCAGCGCCCACCTGCTGCATGGAGAGCGGCAGCGAGGAGCTGTGGTTGCAGACCCCGAGACACGGCGCTTGTGGGAGTCCGAGGCTGCCACAGATGTGATGGAGGCTGAGGAGGGGGAGGTGCTGACAGAGGCTGAGACGATGCCTGAGGTCTCCAGCGACGACTGGGAGGTCAACCCCGGAACTTGAGGAACGGCAAGGCCAGCAGAAACACCAGACTGTGTAAGGCAACCCCGGTCAGCATCTAGCCCAGAAGCTGCTAGAGACTGAGTCTTCTTGGCCCCTTGTGGCTGTGGAGTGGGGACCCAGGCTCCAGGAAGGGATGTCTGTCAGGGAGAAAGGGTGGGACAGTCACCTCCTTTTCTTGGCCATCAGGGATCCTGGGACAAAACCCACATTAATGTCGTCCACATCTACATCGGGCTGGAGGAGCATGCAGAGCGGGTAGGCGATGTCCCTGCTGCGCAGGTAGGGGCTGCATCTGAGCTGGTCCCAGGACTTGGAGTGAGCGCTCCTTTTGGTCTTGGGTGTTGTGTTGGGGGTGCGGTGGCAGAATTGAAGGGCTGACTGTTCATTGATCCGACACCCTGGGTGAATGGGTGCTCTAGGGTGTCCATGGGCACAGGCGGCTGTGACCCACACATGGGAAGGTGTGAAGGAAGCACACAGAAGACAGTGCCCTGAGCTATGCACGTTTTCTGCTCATGAGCAGTGCTCCTTGGCAAAATCCAGCTAGTCTGCTTGTTCCTAGAGCACAGAAGGCCCCTCAGGTCGTGAGTGGTTCATGGGAAGTCAGGTCAGTCTGTTGCTGGGCATCATGCCTGGCAGGAGGAGAGCTTCAGCCTGAAATGACGGTCTGGGGGTGACCTGGAATGCCAGGTGAGGTAGAAATTGCCCAGGTAGCCTGATCCACTCCAGTCTGTATTGCTTCTCTACCCAACAACCCAGACGTAGACAATGGCCCTCTGGCTGGCTGGCATCTGGAACGGTTAGAATGTTCCTCTGGTTCAGTCGAAGGAGAAGATCAAAGTTAGTAGAGCAAAGGAAACTATGAAGATTAGGGCAGAGATAAATGGAAGAGAAGAGCACGTGAGAAAAATCAGTGAAAACAACAGTTCTTTCTTTTGCAGAGTTACCAAAATTGACAAAGAGACAAAAATGGAACCCCTGTATACCGACCAATTGGCTCCCTGAGATGAAGCAGATCATTCTGGGAAGCACACAAACTACCAAAGTGACTCCAGAAAAAATGGAAACCCTGAACAGACCTATAATAAGTAAATAGACTGAAGTAGTCATGAGAACTTCCCAAGAATGAAAAGTCCAGAACCTGATGCTTTCCCTGGTGATTTGTCCCACACGTTTAAAGAAGACATAATACCAATCCTTCTGAAAGTCTGAAAAAATACAAGAGGAGGGAACACTTCCCACGTCACCCTAGAATGCCAGCATTGTCCCGATTCCAAAGACTGACAGAGACCTTACAAGAAAAGACAGTTGCAGGCCAAAATCCATTATGAAGAGCGAGGCAAAAATCCTCAACAGAATTCTAGCAGACAGAATCTAGCAGCACATTGACAGGACTCTACCTCATGACCAAGTGTGATTTACACCGGGAATGCAAAGGCTGTTCAACGTAGCTGATCAGTGTCCTAGACCACATCCAGAAGAAACATGACCATGTCAATTGTTGTAGGATAAGCTTTGACAAAATCCAAACCTTTTCATAACAAGTGTTCTCAATAAAATAGAAATAGAAGGTTAAATTGTGATAAAGGAGAGGTGCCTGGGTGGCTCAGTGGGTTGAGTGTCTGACTCTTGGTTTGGGCTCAGGTCATGATCTCAAGAGTCTTCAGATTGAGCTCCAGGGAGTGCTCTGCACTCAGTCGGGAGTCTGCTTGGAGATTCTCTCCCTCTGCCCCTCCCCACTCTTGGGTTTGCATGCTCTCAAATAAATAAATAAAGAAAGAAAGAAAGAAAGAAAGAAAGAAAGAAAGAAAGAAAGAAAGAAAGAAAGAAAGAATTCTTTAAAAATTATGATAAAGTATATTTATGAAAAATAACTCATATCTATATAATTCTCTGTGGTGAAAGACTGAGAGTTTTCTCCTTAAAATCCCCAAAAAGTCAAGGATGCCCATGTCCACCACTTCATTTCAATATTGTCATGGAAGTATGGTCAGGGAAATTATACAAGATTAGTTACTAAAAGTTCACAAATGGAAAGGAAGAAGAAAAATTTTATTTATATATGACATGATCTTCTATGCAAATAATCCTAACAATTTGAAAAAATCTGTACGAGATTATAATATGTCCCGAAAGGTGTGAGCAGAGAAGACCAACACATATGGATCAACGGGATACTGCTGAGAATCAAGGAATACATACATGTACAGTCAGTTGTTTTCAAAAACGGAGACCAAGATCATTCAATGAGGCAAAAACAGTGTCTCCAACAAACGGTGTTGAGAAACCGGATATCCACATACGAAGGAGTGAAGTCAGAGCATTCCCTTCCACCCTATAAAAAATGAACTCCACATGGATCCAAGAATGAACTTTAAGAGCGAAAAATCTTAACACTCAGAAGGAAGCTAAGAGCCCTAGGGGCAGATCTTCCTTCCCTTGGATTTGGCAATATGGTGTCTGTTGTATGGCACCCGAAGCCCAAGCAACAACAGAGAAAACAGAGACACTGGACTTCAACGTTGCTAAAAACTTTTGTGAATGAAAGGGTAATATCAAGAGAATGTAAAGAAACCCAAAGAATGGTAGGAAATATTTGCAAATCTCATACGAGTCTTGCATCTAGAATGTGTACAAAACTCCTCCAACTTAAGAACCTAAACAACCCCACTGAAAATAATAGACATTTCTCCAAAGAAGATAGTCAGACGACCCAGTGAGCACAGGGGGCGATTTTCCTCATGAGATCGTAGGAAATGCAAGCCAACACCACAGTGACATGCCTTCCCCCACCCAGGAAGAGGGGCTCTAGTGAATAAACAGAAATAACAAGTGTCGGAGAGGATCTGGGGAAACAGAACCCTCCTCCATTGCTGGGGGAGATGTAATATGGCAGAGCCACTGTGGCAAAGGGTGTGGCACGTCGTCCACACGTTGAGCATACTGTTCTCATTTGGCCGAACTCCACTCATTATCTAAACAGAAGAACGGAATACAGGCCCTCTAACAACAGCCTGCACGTAAGTCTTCGTAGCAGCACTCTGGACAATAACCGGAAGATGAAAACAACCCACAGGTGCACCCACACTTGAATGGACAAACACAACGTGGTCTGTTCATACAATGGGATTCATTCAGCCACACCAGGAATGAAGTAGTGTTACACGCTATCACGTGGGTGAACTTCGAAAACATCCTACTCACTGGAAGAAACTAGACCCCAAATACCACATACGGTATGATCCCACGTGTATAAAAAATTCGTCCCAGGTAAATGACAGGTGCCAGATCAGTGGTTGTCTGGGAGCAGGGGGATGGGGAATGGCCAGTGACTGCCTGCTCAGAGGGTGCGGGGTTTCTCTCCAGGGCATTAAATGTTCTGGGACTAGATAGGGTGATGGTGCCAGCACGGGAAATGGAGTTGATAACAGTGGTTTGCACACTTTGAAATGTTTAAAAAGATAAAGTTTATTTTATCTTAAGCTACAAATATACCTGGAGACATGAAAAGAAACCAAAGCCAAAAGAGAAGAAAAGGAATGCGTTGGCTGGTGAGGACAGGCCGACTCTGGTGCTGGAACTGGCCCTGGTTGGAGCTCATCAGCTGCTCCGGGAGGTGGGGCCGGAGCTGGCTGTAGCTGGTGCTGGATTGGGTCTTCCTCCCACTGGCCCTAGGTCTGCAGGGGGGCCAGCGCTGGCTCCAGGTCGGAGGTGCCGCCGGAGCTGAGTGTGGAGCCGGTCCAGCTCGGAGTCTTGCCTTGGCTCTAGCTCTGCAGTCGGCGATGGAGCCGTAGGTCCAGGGGCTTCCTCCCACTGGGGCGCACGTGGCTCCAGCTCCCGAGCTCCTGGCGAAGGCCCCGCAGCAGGACATGGAAATGCCTCGAGCTCTGCAGCGGGCTTTGGGTCTGTAGCTGCTTCTGCAGCAGCGTCGACTCTGTAGCGGTGACCGGCCCCGGGGCAGAGGCCAGTTCTCCTTCTCAAGATGGTGCCGAAGCACCAGGAGGAGAGAAGATCACCACCCTGCCAAGGTGATCACCCTGTGCTGATCCCCACAGCCCGTCCCTGTGCCTTCTCAGAGGAAATCGGCCTCCCCCAGCAGCGCTGAGCTGCCTCGAGACCTGGCTCTCGTTCTCGGGCTGCCTCTCACTCTGCCAGTGGTGCCGGATCGGGTGGGAGGACTGGTGTGGAGGTGGCTCTGCTCTGGAATTCACCCCGGAGCCGCTTTTGCCTTCGGAGAGGGACCGCGGGTCGGAGGTGGAGGGGCTCTAGTGTGCGGGGCCCTGGCTCAGGCTCTCGAGCTGCTTCCACGGCTGGCTCGAGTCAGCGCCGGGGCACGTTCTGGTGCGTCAGATGGTTCGAGATCTTAGCTGCCCCACGGCTCATGCAAGGTCTCGTGCTCGAGGTGCTCTAGCTCTGTATCGCCCACTTGCTGACCGTGGGTGAGATGCTGACCCACCGGTTAGGCTGGGAGCTCCGAGGGCAGGGAGGGTGTCTGGGGATCCCCTCTGCGTTCCAGCAAACAGACACAGGTGTGGGTGATGCCCGCGTGGAAGAAAGCGTGAACACAAGAGTCTGTGGCCCAGACCTCTCATCTGTAACAACATCTGCCGCATCACGGTGCTGCTGAGGGAATCCCACTGACTCACTAAACTTTGAAGTGCTACCACCTCCCAGGCACCGTTCTGGGGGTTGGGGACCCAGCGGTGAGGAAGCACGGTCCCTGCTCGCGTGGGGCTGACCAGAGCAGAGGTCCAACGAGGACTTCAGGTCCCCGGCAAGTGTCTCTGCTCAGCTGGGGGCAGCTGCCGGGAGCAGCGGGTCAGGCCCTTGTCCCCGTCTGGCAGCTCAGGACCGACCCGCGTGGGGCGCATGGTGAAGGGGATGCAGGATCCTTGGTCTGAATCCCCCCATAGCCATTACCCCCATGTAGCCGGTCCCGTCACCGTCCCGAGTTTTGTCATCCATGAAGTGGTCAGGGGAGGAAAGCCGTTCGTGGGTTCGAGAGCCCTATCCAAGTGCGGAGCCGGGTCTGGATCATCTCTGGAGGGGGATTCAGCTCCAGCACCTGCCCCAGAGCTCGAGCCAGGTCCTCCACCGATGCGTGCCGCAGCTCCCGAGACTGGGGCAGCTGCAGCTTCGGCTCTCGCGCCAGCTCTGGGATCAGAGCCCGGTTTGGAGATTGAGCAGCTCCAGCACCAGCTAGGGAACTCGCCAGCCAAGGGCCAGCATTTTTACCGTCACACCCTCGCCATCGTGCACGAGGTCAGTAGAGGGGCTGGGTGCGGGAGGGTCCCTGCTGGCCAGGTCACCCCGGGTACCTTGGTCACTCCACTCAGAGCTCCCCCTCCCCACCCCTCCCACAGGTCACAGCCCCAGGGATCCCCACCCCTGCTTCCCAAACAAGGCTCACGGTGGACAAGGAGACCTGGGATGTTGGCAATTGGGGCTTGTACCTTCAACACTGGATACGTGTTGACCCAGAAACTCCAGTTTATGGATTCTGTTGCAAATAGAGGTTGATGGACACGGTGTTCCCTTCGACACGGTGGGAGTGAGCTGCCCACGCTAGGTGATGGGTGCACCTGTGGCCTGGGATGGGTGCTGCTCACAGTTCTCCCAGACAGGGGTGCCCGTCACCCTTCTCTCCCGGGGACCTCCGTTTCCTCACGTTCTCGCCAGGGCTGCTGGTCCCCAGACCAGACACCTGCCAGTCTGAGGGTGACCAGTGCTGCCTCCATAGGGTTTCCTTTGCCAGAGTCCTTCCCCGGGAGCTCCTGCATCTCTGACTCCCCCCATGCCTGTCCCCCTCCCCATGGACTTGCATGCATTTCGTCTCTGTCCCTGTGGAACCCAGTGACTTGGAGCATGGTTTGGACAAGAGGCATGGGAAACCTTTCTGTGGCCTTGGGTTGTGAGCAATGCTTTGGCCCTTTGGGGTGTGTCTTCCAGCTTTCTGCATTTCCCTGGTTTCTCTGTGGGCCACAGGAGGAACCAGCCCTTTCCTGTCTGGGGTCAGGCTGAGGTGTCCCAGCAGGAGCAGGGGTCTCCGCCCCGAGATTGTGTCCATATTTACCAAAGGGGGCTCTGTGGTTCCATCTCATCTGTAATCCATCGGGGATTTCAACATCCAATAAGGGAAAATCTATGTCAAGTCAACACAGAAAAGAAGGAGTCCCCTTTGAAAATAGGGGGGCAGACACAAAGGCCCATACTGTGTGATTACATACAGGAAACCTCCAGAACAGGTAAAGGAACAGAGAGAGGAAGCAGCTTAGGGGTTTCCAGGGAGGCCTTGTGGTTCGGGGACTCCTTTGGGGAAGCAGATATTCCACAGCCATGTTCTGTGGTGTGGTGGCCCAGTGTTGGGAATGTACTTGATGCTCAGGACTTGTTCAACTGAAAACAATGAATTTTATGTAAAATAAATAATAAACAGCATATAGGACATGGAAAGAGAATAGAACAGTTAATACGAACCAGAGAGAAAGAACATAGGGGGAGGGGATGAAACAATCTGGCGGGGCATCGGGGTCGGGTGATGGAGCTAAGGGTAATGGTATAAGGAGCTCTCCCCGTGAGGATGTGGGCTCTGGATGTGGTTCTGGGAGCCCTGCAGGAGCAGGAGGAGGGGCAGGGCCAGATGCAAGAGCAGGGCCAGACACAAGAGCAGGGCCAGGGGCAGGATCCACGGTAAGAGCAGGGTCAGGGGCAAGTAGAGGAGGACAGGCAGGGCCAGGGGAAGGGGCAGCGGCCCTGGAAAGCAGGGGAAGGGGCATCGGCTCTGGCAGGGGCAGGGGCAGGAACAGGGACACCGGCACGGGAAGGGGCCTCAGCTCTGGCAGGGGCAGGGGCAGGAACAGGGACACTGGCAGGGGAAGGGGCATCGGCTCTGGCAGGGGCAGGGTCAGGAACTGGGTCGCAGGCAAGGGAAGGGGCATCGGATCTGGCAGGGGCAGGAACAGGGACACTGGCAGGGGAAGGGGCATCGGCTCTGGCAGGGGCAGGAACAAGGACGCAGGCAGGGGAGGGGGCATCGGCTCTGGCAGGGGCAGGGCAGGAACAGGGACACCGGCACGGGAAGGGGCATTGGCTCTGGCAGGGGCAGGGGCAGGAGCAGGGACACTGGCAGGGGAAGGGGCATCGGATCTGGCAGGGGTAGGAACAGGGACACTGGCAGGAGAAGGGGCATCGGCTCTGGCAGGGGCAGGGGCCGGAACAGGGACACAGGCAGGGGAACGGGCATCAGCTCTGGCAGGGGCAGGGGCAGGAACAGGGACGCAGGCAGGCGAAGGGGCATCGGCTCTGGCAGGGGCCGGAACAGGGACACAGGCAGAGGAAGGGACAGGTGCAGGGGCAGGGGGTGGGTCAGGGGCAGGAATGGGCGCACACGCAGGGGCAGGGAAACGGGTAGGGAAAGGGGAAGGAGCTGGGTCAGAGGCAAAGATAGGAGCACAGGGAGGGGCTGGGGAAGGGACAGTTGCAGGGGAAGAAGCCGAGTCATGGGCAAGAACGGGAATACAGGCAGGGGCAGGAGAAGGGCCAGGATCCAGGGCAGGAGCTGGGTCCGGGGCAAGAACAGGAACACAGGTAGGGGAACGGGCAGGTGAAGGGGCAAAAGGTGGGTCAGGGACAGGAACAGGACCACAGGCAGGGGCAGGGGCAGAACCCGGGTCAGGGGCAAGAATAGGAGCACAGGCAGGGTCAAGGGAAGGGACAGGATCCAGGGCAGGAGCTGGGTCTGGGACAAGAACAGGAACACAGGTAGGGGAAGGGGCAGGTGCAGGGGCAGGAGGTGGGTCAGGAACAGGAACAAGACCACAGGCAGGGGCAGGGGCAGAACCCAGTTCAGGTGCAATAATAGGAGCACAGGCAGGGGCAAGGGAAGGAGCAGGATCCAGGGCAGGAGCTGGGTCAGGGTCAGGATCCGGATCAGGGGCAAGAAGAGGTGCACAGGTAAGGGAAGGGGCTGGTGCAGGGTCAGGAGCTGGGTCAGAGGCAAGAACAGGTGCACAGGCAGCTGCTGGGGAAGGGGCATGTGCAGGGGCAGGAGGTGGGTCAGGAGAAGGGACATTGGCTCAAGCAGGGGCAGGGGCAGGGGCAGGGGCAGGAGTTGGGGCAGGGGTCGGAACAGGAGCACAAGCCGGGGAAGGGGAGGGGGCAGGTGCAAGTGGAGGGACAGGGTCAGCCGCATTGGCACGTACAGGAACCGGGGCAGTATCTGGGTCAGGGGCAAGAACCGGGGCACTGGCAGGGGTAGGGATGGGTCAGGATCCAGGGCAGGAGCTGGGTCGGGGGCAGGAGCAGGGCCACAGTTCGGGGCAGGCGCAGGGGCGGCGGATCTGGCAGGCAGAGGGGCAGGCCCAGGGGCAGGCACTCCGGAGGCAGTTTCTCCAGCAGGCCCTTCCTGGCCCCCGTCAGGCTCTCCGGGGGCGGGTGCTGGGTCACCTGCCGGCTCCTGGTCTCCTGCTGAAGTCGCAGCCACCACCCCTCCGTCCAGAGCTGCCGATGGAGTTGGAACCAGCTCTAGCTCCTCAGGTGGTGGAGCAGCTGTGAGAGGAGAAAAGCTCAGCCCGAGCCCGCTCTCCGTGGAGACAGAACCCAGCCCAGGGCCTCCCCGAGAAGCCGCAGCCAGGAAGGAACCCTCCCCGGGGCGTCTCCCCGACCGCAGTCCACCCGCTGGGCGCTCTGAGCCCAGTCGTTGCTCCAGGCCCCACACCAGGCTCTGGGGGCTCCTCCCTGTGGGGCCAGCCCACACCCTTCTGCACACCCCCACGGGCACCCAGCCCCGGGCTTCTCAGCCTCAGGCTCGGCCTCCGTGGGCTCCGGCTCCTGGAGCACAATGCAGTCAATGACCACCAGGGACAGTGGTCTGGGTGGTGTCGGAGGCCTCTCCCCGCAATCCCCAGCACCTGCTCCAGGGGAGTCCTGTGGGGTCACGCTCCGGATCCCGGACATGGAGTGGGTGTCCGCCAGCCTCGTGCCCATCTCATCGGAGGTCTGCAAAGACAGGGACGGGTAGCCGGCCCGGAGGCATCCCAGTCCTGCCCGGCCAACCTCCCTGTCCCCTGCGCAGTCGCCCTGCTGCTCCCAGATCAGACACACACCTGTGGGTGCACAGCCCTGCACACGGGACAATGAACCATCCCTGCAGGGCGATCGAGAGAAACCCTGGGCAGAAGCTCACAGCCCCCCACACCCCGTCCCACCCAGCCAGCCTGGACCTTGAACATAACCTGCCCATGGGTTATCTGACCCTTCATCAGCCTGCTCTTGAATGGCGTTGGCCCACCCCACATGACCCCTCTTCACACACACACACACACACACACACACACACACACACGGAGGGGAGGGGACCTGGGGCTGCACAGGTGGATTAGACCCTGTGGGGCTGGGTGGCCGGCTCTGGGCCTCCTGGTGTCACCTTTCGGGCCTTCCGGCCAAACGGCCAGAGGCGGTGGGGAGCCCTGATCGGACATCCCCAGCGGGGGCCAGTGTTTGCAGGGCGGGCTTTCTTCAGCCTGCAGCATCCAGACTTAGGGAGGCAACAAGCCCACATATTCATGGCTGGATGATCTCCAACGAAATGAGCTGGGCAGGGGGCTGTCTCTGGAATGTGGGTGACTTGTTCCCTGGGTTCCAAATTCTGTTGGACTCTGTTGTCAGGGAAGTGAGGTCACCACTGCCTGGGGTCCCCTTACCCAACTTCCTCCTCACACAAGACCCCCGCCCCCGAGGGCCCCCTCCCCCAGCTGCTCAATGCTCCCCGTCCCCCCATGCCCCATCCATACAGTGACTCCCTCACAGCCCCCCCACAGCCTTCCCAAGGCCTGGGTGCAGCCGGTGTCCCCGCTGTGAGGACACAGAGCTGGCTTCAGACTGGGCTCCTGTGCGTGCCCAGGGCTGTGACCCTGGACAGACCCTGTGCCTCTCAGGGCCTCCCCAGGCTCCCCATCTGCACAGTGCGGTGTTCTGGCTTCTACTCCTAGGGACGCCATCAGGGGTAGGACCTCTACATACATTCTGGACCTGCTATCACACGAGGCTGGGGCACACTTGGGATTGCAAGGATGAGTCAGGGGCTGGGCGGGACATGGAGCACAGCTCAGAGGGGCCTGGGTCTGCTCTGGGGTCTGGGCAAAGCCACCCCCTTCTTGCCTGTTCCCAGCCCCTGTGGGAAGGTTGCAATGAACGGATTCCAACCTTGTCCCCTGGTGACGCACACTTCCAGGGGCTCCCATTAGGTTTAGGATCAGGGCCCGGGGCCTCGTCTGCTCCCATGTGCTGGGCAGTCCCCACAGTGGTTCCCGGGCATTCCCGCATCCTGTTCACACATCCCTGTGGAATCCCCTCCCCTCCGGGGTGGATGGCCTGTGTGACCGCGCTCTCAGGAAGAGAATGGGGCCAAATGCTGGGATGTCATTTCCAAGCTGATGGAGGAAAGTCTGTGACTTCTTCTGGTTCCCTCTGTCGTGTGTTCATTCTCTGTCTCCTTCTCTGTTTCTGTCTCTGTCTCTGTGTCTCTCACAGGAGCAGGATCTGTGGACTCCAGGGGTGATGTGAGAAACCTCAGAAGCCTCCCTTGTCCGTGTTTCCCTCTTCTGTCCCGGTGCTCCATTCCTTCCTAAGGCCTTGTCACCCGGACCAGAGCAGTGAATCTGGAACCTCTTCCAAATGGAGACCCGGAGGCTGCAACAAGGAGGGTCTTGGCCTTGGTCCCCAGACTAGTGGTCAGTGCTCTGCCACGTTCTGCGTACCCAGGTCCTCAGCCCCCCAAGCCCCCAGTCTGTCCCCAGCTCCGAAGGACCTCGAGGGAGTACAAAGCATTTTCCCAGGACTGAGAGCACAGTGGGTCAGGGATGGAGATCCAAGGCCAACAGGCTCTCCCACAAGCCTGTGGGACCCTAGGGACACTGCATCTCTACAGCCCAAGTGACAGAAGAGTAAGCTGAGGCCTTTGTGCTGTAGCCCCTCTGGACTTGGGGGTGGGTATCTCTTCCTGCTTCCAAGTGCCCAAGCTGGTGATGGACACCGGAACCCAGACCCTGTCCTCTCCCAGTGCCCTGGCAACCCCCCTGGGCCCCTTGGGGACGCCTGACCCTCAGCCTGCTTGTCTCCACTCCCCATGCTATGGATCTGGGTCCTTGCCAGGAGTCCTGATGCCCTGCCCCATGGCCCAGCTGTCTGCAACCTCTTCATTCTTTCTCCCTTGTGACCCGCCTCGCTCCCAGGGTGTCCTCCCCTTCTGACCCCCAGCTGGGCATTCAGAGTGCTGTGTGTGTGTGTGGGTGTGTGTGTGGGAGGGTGGGTGTGCAGGTGCACATGCCTGTACGTGCTGGGGATGCCAAGGTCATGTCCCCACATGGGACGGTGTGGGTAGCTCTTCCCGAGGATCTGAGGGGCTCTCACCCCCAAAGCAAACCTCATGGGAGGGTTGGGACTGGCCTAGGACTGGAGAGCAGCTCCTTGGACTCTGCACCGCTTAGTTGTCCTGGGCCAGTCCCTGCCTCTCTTGACCCAGGTTCCCAACTGTCCCTGAGGGTCGGATATGGAAAAGCTTGAACGTGGCTGCTCCTCCAGGGGTAGCTGGGGGACAGGTGCACCAGGCAAGCAGGCCTCCCCACCGAGAGGGCCAGCCAGGTGTGTCATGGCCAGGTGTGCACAGACGACCTGCCCACAGCTCCTGTACCATGACTCAGCCCTGCGGCAGATGTGCACGAGACCCATGGCTCCGCACCTGACCGGTCCCCCGCGTTCCCTCACCACCTCGGAGACAAGGGCTCTTCTTTGTCCTAGGGCCCGTCATCCTTCGGACAATGAGAGCAGAGGGATCCGTATCTAGAAGAGGCCGGCAGGGCATCCCACGGAACGTCGTGTGCCCATCTCTGCTTTGTCGTCTAGGCTTAGCGGCGGACGCCCACCTAGAAAGAGGCCCGCGGGGCAGGGACATTTGTCTGCCCTGTTCCCTGAAGTATGGGAAATGTCTAGAAGGGGCTTCCTGTCCATGTGTGGAGTCGATGAAGCCCAGCCAGCACCTTTCAGATGTCTGAGTGGCTCTGGGGCCCCTCTGCCAGCCCCCAGGGATCCCTGCTCTGGCTCAACCCAGGATGGGAGCCCCAGATGGAATGTGAAACCTCCTCACAGCCAGGAATGCGGCTTTGCCCCGGACACAGGACACCGAGGCTTGGGGCAAGAACTCCTTCACGGTGGAGAGGAACCGCCTCAGCCCCAGGCCACCTTCCCCGTGGGCTGGCCACAGGGTCGGGGAGCGGCCCCAACAGGCCCGACTGCAACCCCGTGTGTGGGGCCTGGCCTCGTGGCATGCAGTGTCCCCAGGAGACACCTGAGGTACGGAGAGGGGACGTGCCAGGCCCGAGACACACAGTCCGCAGGTGCAGGGGAGCCTCTGGGCGGGACGCGGGGCCCTGCTCACCTTGGTGAGCAGCAGGTGTGGGAAGGGCTGGGGAGGCGTTCCTCTGGGAGGTGCTCTGGGAGAGGGGCCCAAGGAGAGGGCCTGGCCCGGCTCCACCAGCTTCCTCAGGCTGTCAACACGGACCGCCCACAGGCTCTGTCTCGCCCCCCAGCGGCAGGGCCCACTCAGGTTCACGGTGGGGCTGATCTGTGGATAAAGGAGGGCCAATTCACAACACAGAAACTGCAAAACTATTCCTGTCCGTGTCCTGAAATGCAACAGAATATCCAAATTGGTTCGGATCATCTTCCACGTATGTGAAGGGTGATTTTGTACCTGGCCAAGGCTGGGGCTGGACCGGGTGTGTGTGTCTGTGTGTTGAAGGACCAGGTGTGTGTGTGTGTGTGTGTGTGTGTTTGAAGGACTGGGTGTGTGTGTGTGTTTGGCGTGTGTGTCTGTTTGTGTGTGTCTGTGAAGGGAGCAGCCCAGACCCCTTGGGTTGAGATCATGGCCACGTAAGGGGCACAGCCGTCGTGGCACCCCGGGTCGTCAGTGTCCTGGATGGCGTCAGGTCAGGAGACCCTCCCGGCCCTCCCCAAGCCTGGTCCTGGAGCGCCCTCGTCCCCACACTCCCCCTGAGCCCGCACCAGCCCTTACCAACTGCCTGGTGCACGTGCCCCACGCTGGGGAGCCGTCGAGTGAGGCTCCTGTTGACCAGCTTGTCCCCAATTTCTTCCATGGGGCTCTGCGAAGACAGTGAGCGGCGCCCGGCCTGGAGGCATCACAGCCCTGCCCGGCCGTCCTCACCGTCCTCCTACCAGCCCCACTCCTGCCCCCAGATCAGACACAGCCCCGTGCGGACACAGCCCTGTGCCCGGGGTGCAGTGACATGTATCGACAGGGCTCCAGATCAAACCTGGGGAGAAGAAAGCCGGCCCAGCACACCCCGTCCCACCCAGCCAGCCTTGACCCGGGGTGTCAACATGATCCACACACCAGGCATCCGGCCCCTCATCACCCTTCTCCTGCTCAGGGTGGGATACCCTGCCCGAGACCTCTGCACACACACACAGACACACACACACAGAGGGGCGCTGGGCTGCACGGTCGGATCACAGCGGTATCTGGCTGGCCTGGCTGGCTCTGGGTCTCCCTGTGTTCCCTTTGGGCCCCTCCAGGCAAATGGCCAGAGGTGTCAGGGGTGGGACCTGACCCCAGGTCTGCAGTGTAGGCAACGGCTCTCACTGTCGGCTTTGCTGAGAAAACATCCTGGGGACATCGGGATACAGCAGGATTGCAGCATCTCCAGCCAAGTGAACTGAGTAGGAAGGGGGCTGTCTCTAGAATGTGGGTGCCTGTGACAGCCCTTGGGCATCTTGGGGACGCCCTGGCCATCAGCCTGGCATGTCTCCCCCGAGCCCCATGCTACGGCCCCGGGCATGTTCCCAGGAGACAATGCCCACAGCCCACGGCCCAGCTGCCTCCAACCTCCTCCTTCTTTCCCCCTTGTCCCCTCCAGGGTCCACGCCCCCTTGGACGCCCCTGGGGAGTTTGTGTGTGTGTGTGTGTGAGTGTGTGTGTGTGCGCGCGCGCACGCAGGCAGAGAGCCTTGTGCGTACGTGTGCCCGCGCGAGGATGACCAGAGGAAAGGGCCCCACATGGGACTGTGGGCAGGGGTCCCCCAGATCTTAGGGGCCTTCGTTCCCAAAGGAAACGCCCTGCGAGGTGAAGCTTGGCCTCGGAAGCTGGAACCCTCCCTGTTCCTCTAGCCTCTGCTCAGCTGGTGGGTCCCAGGCCAGTCCCCGCCTCTCCTGTCCTCAGTTTGCCGACTGTCCCATGAGGGCTTGGAGGAGGAACTTCATTAGTGTGGCTCGGCGTGGCCGGTCGGCTCCCACGTTTTGGGTGGACGTGGCGCAGGTGAACTCTGGGTGGGCGGGGCCCTCCCACCAACGGTGGGTCGGAGGCAGGTGGATCCTGCACAGGCGCACACGGCCCAGCAGACGGCGCCTGCGTGGGACCCCACCTGCCAGCAGGCCTGCACAACCCCGAGGGGCTGGCTGTGGCCTTGGTCCTCCGTGTCCCGATCTCCACTGCCTGCTCAGTGACCCTCACGTCCTCCTCTTAGGCCGGGGGCCACACCCAGTCCCGCCAGGCAGGGCCGCTGGACTGAGTGGACATGGAGACCTGGGGACTAGAGAGAAATGAAATATACCCCCGCTGCCGTCCTGGCCCCCACGTTCCACTTCAGTGTTCGTCTCAGTGCATGGCGGGGGTTCAGGGGAGGGTGATGGGGACACTCTTGGCAGGGAGGAGGTCAGGCCGCCTTTTCCTCCTCTACATCCCCTCCCCCTGTCTTCCTGGCAGCAGCCCCTCTCCCCAAAATCCGGCACTCAGACACCTTCATCTCCCTGCTTTCAACCCCAACCCATCCTCCTGAGGTGGGAGTCACTGACCCCATCTCCAAAGTAGAAAACTGAGGTCCCAGGAGTTCCCACAGGAGCTTGCCAGTCACAGGGCTGTGACATGGCCCTGCTGTGGGTTTGAACCCAGCTCAATCTGACCCAAAGCCTGAGCTTACAGAGGAGCCAGAGGAAGGAGCCTTTGAGCCCAGGCTTGGAGGTGAGGCCATCCTGGATGGGGGTCATAGGGAGGGACGGCAGGGGTTCTGAGGGGCAAATTCCTACCGGGCTCCCTTGGGGACGAAGGCCCTACAGAGGCTGGAGTGGGCTGAGGGGTGCAAACTGGGGAGCATGTCTAGGCCCGATCACGCAGGGCTCTCTGGATATTGGGCAAGGAGTCAGGGGACACTGCGGGTTGGGGGGTTCACGGGACACAATCCAGGCAGTCTTACCAGAGCCACAGCATCGTAGATTTAGAAGGAGCTTGGTGGGCATGTTATTGTCCCCACCCAAGCATGGATCACCAAGCAAGCACCAGCCGGAGGTGAGGAGGCTGCCACAGTTTCCTCCTGTGTAGAGTGGGGGCCGTGGTGGTCGTCTGCGTCTTTCCAGGCCTGGGCATGCTGCCTGGAAGGTCCAGAAGTGGCTTCTTGTCAGAGTAGCTAGCTGTTCCAGTGAGGTCAGTACTCAGAGATGTCTGAGTCAGGAGACCAAAGGGACGCCCCACGTGCCCAGTTCAGCAGGATGCTCTTGGACATGGTGCCGATCTTCATGTCCAGGCTGATGGGGTTGAGGCAGCAGCGCCCACTGCTGCATGGAGAGCGGCAGCGAGGAGCCGTGGTTGCAGACCCCGAGACACGGCGCTCGTGTGAGTCCGAGGCTGCCACAGATGTGATGGAGGCTGAGGAGGGGGAGGTGCTGACAGAGGCTGAGATGATGCCTGAGGTCTCCAGCGACGACTGGGAGGTCAACTCCGGAACTTGAGGAACGGCAAGGCCAGCAGAAACACCAGACTGTGTAAGGCAACCCCGGTCAGCATCTAGCCCAGAAGCTGCTAGAGACTGAGTCTTCTTGGCCCCTTGTGGCTGTGGAGTGGGGACCCAGGCTCCAGGAAGGGATGTCTGTCAGGGAGAAAGGTTGGGACAGTCTCCTCCTTTCCTGGCCATCAGGGATCCTGGGACCAAACCCACACTAATGTCGTGCACATCTACATCGGGCTGGAGGAGCATGCAGAGCGGGTAGGCGATGTCCCTGCTGCACAGGTAGGGGCTGCATCTGAGCTGGTCCCAGGACTTGGAGTGAGCGCTCCTTTTGGTCTTGGGTGTTGTGTTGGGGGTGTGGTGGCAGAATTGAAGGGCTGACTTTGCATTGATCCGACACCCTGGGTGAATGGGTGCTCTAGGGTGTCCATGGGGACAGGTGGCTGTGACCCACACATGGGAAGGTGTGAAGGAAGCACACAGAAGACAGTGCCCTGAGCTATGCAGGTTTTCTGCTCATGGGCAGTGCTCCTTGGCAAAACTCAGCTAGTCTGCTTGTTCCTAGAGCACAGAAGGCCCCTAAGGTCGTGAGTGGTTCATGGGAAGTCAGGTCAGTCTGTTGCTGGGCATCATGCCTTGCAGGAGTAGAGCTTCAGCCTGAAATGACGGTCTGGGGGTGACCTGGAATGCCAGGTGAGGTAGAAATTACCCAGGTAGCCTGATCGACTCCAGTCTGTATTGCTTCTCTACCCAACAACCCAGACCTAGACAATGGCCCTCTGGCTGGCTGGCATCTGGAACAGTTCGAAGGTTCCTCTGGTTCAGTCGAAGGAGAAGATCAAAGTTAGTAGAGCAAAGGAAACTATGAAGATTAGGGCAGAGATACATGGAAGAGAAGAGCACGTGAGAAAAATCAGTGAAAACAACAGTTCTTTCTTTTGCAGATTTACCAAAATTGACAAAGAGACAAAAATGGAACCACTTTATACCAACCAATTGGCTCCCTGAGATGAAGCAGATCATTCTGAGAAGCACACAAACTACCAAAGTGACTCCAGAATAAATGGAAACCCTGAGCAGACTTCTCATAAGTAAATAGACTGAAGCAGTCATGAGAACTTCCCAAGAATGAAAAGTCCAGAACCTGATGCTTTCCCTGGTGATTTGTCCCACACGTTTAAAGAAGACATAATACCAATCCTTCTGAAAGTCTGAAATAAGTACAAGAGGAGGGAACACTTCCCACGTCACCCTAGAATGCCAGCATTGTCCCGATTCCAAAGACTGACAAAGACCTTACAAGAAAAGACAGTTGCAGGCCAAAATCCATTCTGAAGAGCGAGGCAAAAATCCTCAACAGAATTCGAGCAGACAGAATCTAGCAGCACATTGACAGGACTCTACATCATGACCAAGTGTGATTTACACCGGGAATGCAAAGGCTGTTCAACGTAGCTAATCAGTGTCCTAGACCACATCCAGAAGAAACATGATCATGTCAATTGTTGTAGGATAAGCTTTGACAAAATCCAAACCTTTTCATAACAAGTGTTCTCAATAAAATAGAAATAGAAGGTTAAATTGTGATAAAGGAGAGGTGCCTGGGTGGCTCAGTGGGTTGAGTGTCCGACTCTTGGTTTGGGCTCAGGTCATCATCTCAAGAGTCTTCAGATTGAGCTCCAGGGAGGGCTCTGCACTCAGTCGGGAGTCTGCTTGGAGATTCTCTCCCTCTGCCTCTCCCCACTCCTGGGTTTGCATGCTCTCAAATAAATAAATAAATAAATAAATAAATAAATAAATAAATAAATAATTATTTAAAAATTATGATAAAGGATATTTATGAAAAATAACTCATATGTATATCATTCTCTGGGGTGAAAGACTGAGTTTTCTCCTTAAAATCCCCAAAAAGTCAAGGACGCCCATGTCCACCACTTCATTTCCATATTGTCATGGAAATTTGGTCAGAGAAATTATACAAGATTAGTTACTAAAAGCTCACAAATGGAAAGGAAGAAGAAAAAGTTTATTTATATAGGACATGATCTTCTATGCAAATAATCCTAAGAATTTGAAAAACTTTGTACGAGATTATAATATTTCCCGAGAGGTATGAGCAGAGAAGACCAACACATATGGGTCAATGGGATAGTGCTGAGAATCAAGGAATACATACATGTACAGTCAGTTGTTTTCGAACACAGAGACCAAGATCAGTCAATGAGGCAAAAACAGTGTCTCCAACAAACGGTGTTGAGAAACCGGATATCCACATACGAAGGAGTGAAGTCAGAGCATTCCCTTCCACCCTATAAAAAATGAACTCCACATGGATCCAAGAATGAACTTTAAGAGCGAAAAATCTTAACACTCAGAAGGAAGCTAAGAGCCCTAGGGGCAGATCTTCCTTCCCTTGGATTTGGCAATATGGTGTCTGTTGTATGGCACCCGAAGCCCAAGCAACAACAGAGAAAACAGAGACACTGGACTTCAACGTTGCTAAAAACTTTTGTGAACGAAAGGGTAATCTCAAGAGAATGTAAAGAAACTCAAAGAAGGGTAGGAAATATTTGCAAATCTCATACGAGTCTTGCATCTAAAATGTGTACAAAACTCCTCCAACTTAAGAACCTAAGCAACCCCACTGAAAATAATAGACATTTCTCCAAAGAAGATAGTCAGACGACCCAGTGAGCACATGGGGCGATTTTCCTCATGAGATCGTAGGAAATGCAAGCCAACACCACAGTGACATGCCTTCCCCCACCCAGGAGGAGGGGCTCCAAGATCGGGTCAACCTTCCTCTTGTAAATTTCCACAAAAGGAAGCAGGCAGAATCCTAGAGATATTCTTCCAGTGGTGACCCCTGTGACGTTCCTGGATCCGAGTGGTGCCAAGGTGGACTGCAGCCAGCGCTACAGTGTGCTGCCCAGATGCGCTCCTTGGAACAAAGGCTCTCATTTCCTCCGTGGCCGGGAGTGCTAGCTGCTGATGGCTCAGAGAAGTCCCTCTGAGGAGCTGCCTGCAGCTGCAGGGCCCCCCTCCCAGGGGGCAGCCGTGCAATGACTGGTTTGTGCACAGTGCAAAGGCTCCACCCTCTGGTCTCAATTCAGGATCTCTCTCCAGGTGGCCCCTCACCGTTCAACCTCTCCTCCCCAAGAAGCTGCCTGCACGCAAGGATCAGCCATGCCCAAGACTCCCCTGTTACCCAGCGCTCCAATCTTCGTCTCCCTGCTGCAGCTGTGATGCTCCCTCTCCCTGGAGCCACTCCTTGCATTTTGTCCCATCTTGCCCGCTCGCCTTAAACTACAGTCACAGGTCTCATCAATTGTCCCGACCCCTCCACGCCTCTCAGTGAACGCTGCTCATTCATGGTCTCATCCTTTTCCAAGAGTGTGCTCACAGACACAGCAGTAAGAGCTCCGTAATCAAACATTTTATACATGGGAGAAGTCACAAATAATATAACAACAGCAGCATACATTCCCTCGGCCATCAGAAATAAAGCATAATCATAAAACTGAAGCCCCTTGACTTCCTTACTTACTGATCAAAGTCCCCACCAATACCCAGAGGCAACCACTCTCCTGAATTTAGTGTTTAGCATTCTTTTTTACTCTAAAAGAATGGAATTAGGGGCGCCTGGGTGCCTCAGTCGTTAAGCATCTGCCTTCGGCTCAGGTCATGATCCCAGGGTCCTGGGATCGAGCCCCACATCCGGCTCCCTCCTCTGGGGGAAGCCTGCTTCTCCCTCTCCCACTCCCCCTGCTGGTGTTTCCTCTCTCGTTGTGTCTCTCTCTCTCTCTGTCAAATGAATAAATAAAATCTTAAAAAAAAAAAGAATGGAATTAAATAGTGCATGCATCCATATTCAACTTTTTTTTTTTCATTTAACCTTGTGAAAATCATTTGTGTTGATATATGTAACTAATTTATTCATTTTGTTACCATATAGCATCCTATTGGATAGCTATGTATCACTTACCAATTCTCCTAGAGATGACTTGATGACCTTCCCCGCTGCCAGCAAAAGCAGCATGTTGCAGTGAATGTTCTTGTCTTTGCACACTTGGGCAAGCTGCTCTAGGGTACACACCAAGGGTGGAATTGCTGGGTTGTAGAGTATATGCATCCTTAACTACTAGAAATTGCTAGATGGCTGTTGAGAATCACTAAATCAATTTATACTCCCACCAGCAGTGAATCAGTTCATTCTGCACCGCTCACAAATCCACATCCTTGTCAATTTTGGCATTGACAGATTTTTAAGTTTTAGCCCATCTGTCATGTGTGAAATGGCATGTCCTTGGATTTAATTTCCATTAGCTTAAATCTTAGTGAAAGTGACCTTTTTGTTTGTTGGGGCACCTGGGCAGCTCATTAAGCATTTCCTTTGGCTCAGGTCATGATCCTGGGGTACTG
>NW_023270172.1:0-12977 GCF_011800145.1 Mirounga leonina
CTTGACGTATAAAGAGAGACCCCAGTGAGTAGTGCTTAAGCGTAACTTCAGAACGTATTAAAAGCTCCCTTTTCTCCAGAATGTGGTCCATTCCCCTGAAAATGAAAGGACTATTTTCAGGCCACTGCAACTCTGGCAAACAGACAATCCCACTTCTGGTGGGTGCATGGCACGTGGACACTGAGCGGGTGACAGAAGGGAGGCAGCCGTTCTGCTATCCAATCCACGCCTCCAGGCACATCCTTGAGGAGGAGGAAGGCCACTATTTCCCCTCTCTCTCATCCACAGTGGCGCAGGTGTCCAAGGATGACCTTCTCCAGCATGGTTAGCAACGTCCTACAGCATCTGCTAACCGCCAGGAACTGCTTTCAGTCTTGAGCTGCATGAAATTCACCACCTGAAAGGTGTGGCTGTGACATACTTAGAAAAACTACCCTTAGGGCCACAGCTTATTTGGATACTGTGCCAAGCAAGGGGATAAAAGCTTTGGACAAATTAATGTGTCCCAGTTAGCATAAACAAATGGAAGGAAGGAAGGAACGAAGGAAGGGAGGAAGGAAGGAAGGAAGGAAGGTAGGAAGGAAGGAAGGAAGGAAGGAAGGGGCGTGGGTGGGAGGTAGGAGAGAGAGAAGGGAGGGAGAAAGAGAGAGAGAGAAAGGAAGGAAGAAGGGAAGAACAAAGGAAAGAGGAAGGACGGGAGGGAGGGGCGTGGGTTGGAGGTAGGAGAGAGAGAAGGGAGGGAGAAAGAGAGAGAGAGAAAGGAAAGAAGGGAAGAACGAAGGAAAGAAAGGAAAGAAAGAGGAAGGACGGGAGGGAGGGGCGTGGGTGGGAGGTAGGAGAGAGAGAAGGGAGGGAGAAAGAGAGAAAAAGAAGAAAGAAACAAAGAATGAAAGAAAGAAAGGAGGAAAGAAGAAGGAAGAGAGGGAGGGAGGGAGGGAGGGAGGGGAAGCAAAGGGAAGGGAAGGACAGGAAAGAAATCCAAGATGTATGCATAATATGATGCAGACAATCGGTATGGAGACATGCAGGTGATAGCCGGTTAGGTCTAGCAGGTAAAGACAGGAGAGGATATGGGGTGCTAAACCAGGAGAGACAAGTAGTGTGAGCCAAGAGTGTCTACACTGTCGGCCAGCAGTGTTGGGCTGCCGCGGTTCACCAGGCCCGCTGGGCTTAGTCGGGTCCCCTGAACCGGCAGCGTTCCCGGGGTGGACAGAGCTCACTCCCCAAAACTCTTCCTGAGGTAGCAGCTTCAACCTGGCTCAGTCACTCCCCACTTAGACTGGCTGCCTGATGGGGTCCCGGGCTACCATAATCAAGGCTCTTGGGTGTCTCTTACTGGAGGAAATCTCAACCCGCCCTGCACTGCCTTGCCTGACAGGGCAGTCCAGATTCGTCCAGGTGTGTCTTCAGGGGGAAGAATTGGCACATTTGTGCAGACTAGCACTTGCAATTAGGCCGTGTCCTGGTCCCCCAGTAGCTCACTACTAGAACTCAGCCTGTCCCTACAGATGCCCTGGTTCAGATTCCAGGCTCCCCTGACCTGTGTCTCCCACACATGTGCAGTGTGTACTCTGTTAGCTGGCCTTTGGCTCTTGGGGCATGTTAGGCTCAGGCTGGTCCCCCAAAGCTGCATAGCCTCCAGAGGGGACAGTGCCCAGTGCCCCCCAAATCTTCCTGAGGGCAGCTTTAAACGGGGGACTACCAGTCCCTGTTTGGACTGACTGCCTGATAGTGGCCTGGGCTGACCAGTAAGCAAGTCTCTCAGTGAAGGAGACCCTAGCCAGGGCCTGGGCTGATGCAGGCAGGGCACTACCATTTCCTCCATCTTGGCCTTCAGGGGGACCATGCCCACTTGTGCCGAGTAGAGCTTCCAATTAGGCACAAACTTGGTCCGGCAAGAGCTGAATCCTGTGATCAGGACTCCCAGACCCTTGCCAGTTCCAGATCCCTCCCGATACTGGTCTGCCCAGCTGCACAGGCACAGCATGTAGTCCTTCTGCAGACCTTGGGCACTGGGGACCTCCGGGCCTGGGGAGTTAGTGCTTGTCCCCAGATGCTTGCACAGTGTAGAGGATGGGAAAGCGCCCCACTCCCAATCATTCTGAGGCAGCAGGTGCCAATTGGTGGCCCTCAGGCATCATCTGAAGATGTTACCCCTGTGTCTGCATTGTGTGAAGCGAGGTCTCAGTTCCTGGATCCTCCAGGAGAAGATCCATGCAGGGATCTGATCCGTGCTTGAATCCAGGCAGTCAGCAGGGATGTAGCAAGCACCAAACACCTAATTAAAGTGGAAGTCCACTCTCAAGGTGGGAGGATGGGGAAGTTCTGGGAGGTGGGACTGATGTAGGAAAGAACGTTAGGGGTCAAATCCAATGGCCAAGAAAGAATTCTTGAGACCTCTTTGGTGCAAAAAGGTGGTTTTATGAAAGCTCAGGAAGAGCTGCACTGGGGTCACGAGGAGTGGCCCATTATATACTTTAAAAGCAGCGCTGTCAAATTAGCTCAGACACCATCCATCTTAGAAGTCAAGCCTCACACTTCCTAAGGCCCCCTGATGTTCACTTCCCAACCCCAGAAGGAGCTTCTGCATGGCTCCATCCATTTATGCCCAGCTGCTATGAGCACACTGCCTTGACTGAGCTCAGCCCAGGGGCCACAGCTCGAGGCTCTTCCCATGCAACTTCAGCAGGAGCCACAGGTAGACCCCAGCTCACAGGGATTTGCAACTCACCTGAGCTTCCAGCCCACATCCCTGGAGCTAAGAAGGAACAACATTTCTCAGGATGGGCCATCCTAGAATCTCACCTTACTACTCCCTTCTGACCCCCAGTGTCCACTTTATCATAGAACCTTGGCTCTGCCTCTTGGAAGTGGTCCCTTTCCTTCATACCCAAGCAGACCCTACAGTCTGCAAGGTGCACCTATTCCCACCTCTCTCGCACTGTGCCTTACTCTGTGCAAACAGCCAGGCACCTAAAGCACCCAATGTGAATCCCGCATGTCTCCCCCAGTTCCTGTGGTCTTTCTTTGGACAGAACAGAGCCCACCATCCTGGCCCCTCACACCACTCTGCCTACCGTCCAGACCCCACACCTTCTCACCGAGAGACAGGGAATGGTCCCATTCCTCTGGACTCCCTCACCCTGGTTCCCTGGCCTTGTAACATTTGCTCTTCAAAGGCCTCTATCACACAGGAACCTGTTGTGGAGAAACACCTGCTGTCATGGCCACAGTTTGAAGCCAAAACATCAGTGTCCAACCTCAAGTTTAGCAACAATGTGCTGGGAGGTCTCAGCCAGAAATGCTTTATGCAGAAATACCTGGATATAGACATAAGCTTCTCCTTTTCTTCCAATAAGAACGGTGCTGACCTCAACAGCTGTGCTTGAGATCCAGAAATAAGTATGTCTGAATGTTTTGACGGGGCAGGCAGGTTATGCTGTGTCAGCTGGGCATGATTCACCAACACTTTCTCAGAGCCATGGAGACCCCTGCCCAGCATCAGGAGAATGTGATGACTCATAAGGGACAGGAGTGACTGCAAGCCAGGCTGCACATTACAATCCCCCAAGGATGGTTCTCATAAATTACTCATTCAGAAATGATCATTTTTTAAATTGTTTTTTAAAAATATCTATTTTTATTATTAATTAAACTGATATTCACATTTGTACCAACCCCCAATCCTGGAGATGACCACACTTTTCCCAACTCCCCTTCTATGCTATCCTGGGTGGGTGCACAGGCATCACCCTTTGTAAGGCAGAAACTTCCAGGAAGACTTTCATTTGGATGAAGAACCTCTCCACCTCATGGAGCTGTGCCTGCCTCTCACTGCACTGCTTGGCCTCTTGTTTTAAGACCTCCACCTCTCCCTTGAGGATGGAGCACCTCTCCTTCAACTGGAGGATCTCAGACAATGTCTCCATAGTTCTCCAGGCCTGGGTCTCCCCAATGCCCTCCCATCCCCCCTTCTCCTTTCCTGCCCTGAGTTTTAATACAAAGTCTTCAAACCACTGGACTATTTCATCTCCCACAGCATGGTGCCATTTTCTTCTTCTGAGGAGGAGAACTCCCCCCAAAATGAATAATGCACAGATAGCAGGCCACATGGACATCAAGCTGAAGTAAATCCAAGGTGAGAAGGGACTCCAATGTCCCCTTGTCTGCAGAGTTGAAAGGCACGCATTCAGAGGAATTTGGGTTAGGCTGGTGTCCCTGCGTCTCTGTAGTGCAGTGATAGGTTGGAATGGAGGAATCACAGTTTGAAGACTCCCAGGGTTCCATGGATCCAGTGGACATATCGGTGCAAGGCTGAGCAGGTTTGGAGGTCTCATAATGAGAGACCAAGTGGCAAGCCCATTGTTTGGGTGCTCTATGCTCTGGGGGAAAGGAAAAATCCAAATCCAAGGTCTCATGGTGAACTCACTGTCTACTTGCCAGCTTGGCCTAGCACAGAGCTGCAATATTGTTCTCCAGGTCCAAGGGTACATGGTGAGCCCACTCTCAAGGGGCCTGCTTGGCCTAGCCCAGAGCTGAGTTGTTGGTCTTGATATCCAAGGGCACAAGGTGAGCCTGCTTACCAGGCACCAGCTTGGCCTATCAGATAGCTTGGTAGTTGCTCTCCAGGTCCAAGGGCACATGGTGTGCCCGCTGTCAAGGTATCTGCTTGGCCTAGCCCAGGGCTCTGTTATTGGTTGCCAGGTCCAAGGGCACATGTTAACCCTGTTGTCCAGGTTCCTGTTTGGCCTAATTACGAGCTGTGTTGTTGATCTCCAGGCCCAAAGGCACCTGGTGCCCCTGCTGTCCACGTTCCTGCTTGGCCTAGTGCAGAGCTGCATTGTTGGTCTCCAGGTCCAAGAGCACATGGTGAGCCTACTGTCCAGGTGCCTGCTTGGCCTAGTAAAGTGCTGAGTTGTTGGTCTCCAGGTCCATGGACACATGATAAGTTGGCTCCTCAGGTACCTGTTTGGCCTAGCAGAGAGCTGAGTTGTTGGTCTTCTGGTCCATGGGCACATGGTGATCCTACTGTCAAGTTGTCTGCTTGGCCTAGCCCAGGGCTCCTTTGTTGGTCTCCAGGTCCAAGGGCACATGGTGAGCCTGCTGTTCAGGTGCCTGCTAGGCCCAGGATAGACCTGAGGTGTTGGTTTCCAGATCCAAGGGCATGTGATAAGCCCACTCTCCAGGGGCCTGCCTGTCCTAGTAGAGAGCTGAGTTTTTAGACTCCAGTTCCAAGGGCATATGCTGATGGTGTTATTCAGGTGAATCCTTTTTCCAATACTGAGCTGGGATGCAGGACTCGTGGTTTCTTGACCCTTGGCAAGCCTGGTATTCTCTGGAATTACTTGCCTTGTGCTACACTGGAGTGGCCTGTTTGTGGTAGGACTCCTTGTCCACCCAGTGTCTGTGGGACTCATCTGCCCAGTAGTGTCAAATTGGTTCAGAAGACTCCCAGTCTTTGGGTTCCTGGTTGGTGCTCTCTTACGGGGACTGACTTTCTGCTTGTTATACTTTGTTGGAGGGTTTGTGGTCTGTGGGCTCCTGGTCAGCCAGGTGTCTGGGGGGTTACTTTGTCCACTGCTGAGCTGGTTCAGCCAGCTCGTGGTCTCAGGATTTGTGGTCCAAGGACTTCCACTGTGTCCAATGATGTGGTGATTCCTTACCCCAATACTTACTTGTTTTGTAAAAGTCCCACTCTCCCTGGTGTCCGTAGGCATTCTAAACACTGTCGACATCAGGGACGGATGGACATTCAATTCATTCATGGTCCCTGTGCTGAGCTGGTTTGGAGGGCTCCAGAATAGTAATGTGCCCAGTGCTCCCTCAGGTTGTGGACTCAGCTTTCCTGTGCTGAGCCTTTTTGTGAACCCAAAGGTGTGGGAACCAGCTGGCTGAGAATCCATGGTGACCTGATTTCCAGTGTCCCACTGCCATGTGCCAAATGAGATGTGTTCCTGAGCAGCTGGGCCATCCTCATAGTGGGAAAAGTGTCCAGGAGTCGCCGGATAAAGGTTTGAGGACCTCAGGACCACACAGGGGTGCAAAGGTAGGTGCAAACATGAAGGTGGACTGCAGAGTGTTGGTGAACGGCCCAGGGCAGGAGGAGTGGGCAGGGGACTGCCATGGGCAGGGCAGAAAAAAGGTCAGAGAATGCTAGGAATAGCAGGAAGAGCTGTAGCTGAAGCGCCATCTCTCTCCTCTGTGCAGCCGTGGCTGTTGCCGAGCTTTTAAAACAGCTCTGGGCATGAGAATGCCTTCTTGTGATGTCACCACCATGCCCTGGCCAATCACCAGGGCGCTGTCACGTTGGCTTCCATCGGGTGGCCAATCACCATGCAGTTTGGCTGGCCAATGACTGATGGCCATCTCAGTGACCTTCCTGACATCATTGCGTAGAAATGTTTTAAAGGAAAATAGATAAGCTTTCTTTCAAGATGAAGAATTTGTATTTTGGATGAATCCATAGTGAAGGTCATGGTGAGGCTGATAGACTGAACCAGTAGAAAGCTCAATGTGACACACAGAGTCACCTTTCCCTAAAACGCTGACACCGATGTTAGTGAAGACATGGGACATTAGACCCTATGACACATCAACGTTTTGGGGTAAGGGGGACAACATGGCACTAGGGAAATCCTACTGTCATGTCACCCATCAAAGCTGAAATAGAAGTTTAGAGAATGGTAGGCGTTATGTTTGGTACATCTTCTCACAATACACCTGAACCTCGAAAGGATGAAGGTGTATCACAATTCATTACCTGCTTGTCAAAACAGCATTCAGCTCTCCTAGAAGGGCGATAACAAAATCCAGCCTATCACCAGGTTCACAGTCCTCGTGTCCTGCATCCAATCAGAAAGTTATGGGGGGAACTCCTCCCTCAAATCCAACTACATACTTATCAATTCATTCAGAACACCCAAGAAATGAATCAGAGATCAGGTAAATGGTTTTCCACCCCCTCACGTTCAATCTGGGGGTGTCTTTGGTTCTAAAATGAGTCTCTTGCAGACAGCCTATCAATGGATCTTGTTTTTTAATCCAGTCTGTTAGCCTGTGTCTTTTGATTGGGGCATTTAGCCCATTTACATTCAGGGTAACTATTGAAAGATAGGAATTTAGTGCCATTGTATTGCCTATAAGGTGACTGTTACCGTATATTGTCTGTGCTCCTTTCTGGTCTGTGTTGCTTTTAGGGTCTCTCTTTGCTTAGAGGACCCCTTTCAAGATTTCCTGTAGGGCTGGTTTTGTGTTTGCAAATTCCTTTAGTTTTTGTTTATCCTGGAAGCTTTTTATCTCTCCTTCAATTTTCAATGACAGCCTAGCTGGATAGAGTATTCTTGGCTGCATATTTTTCTCATTTTGTGCTCTGAATATATCCTGCCAGTCCTTTCTGGCCTGCCAGGTCTCTGTGGATAGGTCTGTTGCCAATCTAATGTTTCTACCCTTGTAGGTTACATATCTCTTCTCCCGAGCTGCTTTCAGGATTTTCTCTTTGTCTATGAGACTCGTAAGTTTTACTATTAGATGCCGGGGAGTTGACCTATTTTTATTGATTTTGAGAGGGGTTCTCTGTGCTTCCTGGATTTTCATGCCTGTTTCTTTCCCCAAATTAGGGAAGTTCTCTGCTATAATTTGCTCCATTATACCTTCTGACCCTCTCTCTCTTTCTTCTTCTTCTGGGATCCCAATTATTCTAATGTTGTTTCGTCTTATGGTATCGCTTATCTCTCGAATTCTGGCCTTGTGATCCAGTAGTTGTTTATCTCTCTTTTTCTCAGCTTCTTTATTTTCCATCATTTCATCTTCTATATTACTGATTCTCTCTTCTGCCTCATTTATTCTGGCAGTTAGCGCCCCCATTTTTGATTGCACTTCATTAATAGCCTTTTTTGATTTCTACTTGGTTGGATTTTAGCTCTTTTACTTCTCCAGAAAGGGTTTCTCTAATAACTTCTGTATTTTTTTCAAGCCCAGCTAGTATCTTTAAAGTCATGATTCTGAACTCTAGATCTGACATCGTACTAATGTCCGTATTGAGTAGGTCCCTGGCAGTCGGTACTACCTCTTGTTCTTTTTGTTGAGGTGATTTTTTCCGTCTTGTCATTTTGTGCAGAGGAGAATAGATTAATGAGAGAACAAAATGCTAGCAGAGTAACCATGTCCCCAGAAAATATACTCTAAACTAATCAGAAAAGACCTGAAGCAGTGGGATAAGAAAGGGAAAGAGAGAAAAAAGAAAAAGGAAAAAAAAGAAAAAGATAAAAATAAAAACAAAAACAAACAAAACAAAACAACAACAACAAAAGAAAAACCAGAATGTGATCAAATATGATCTATATGGTATATAGATCAGTGCCACACACTAGATTTGGGGTGTATTTTGGTTTGTTAGAAGAAAGTGCCTCCCAAAATTTTAAAGAAAGAAAAACTTATATATGTACAAAAATAAGGGTTGATATGATGAAGGGATGGAATATGACTGTAAAAATGGAAATTATAAAAAATTTTATAAAATTAATTGATAAGAAGTTGTTTGAAAAAAGAAAGAAGAGGATTTAAAAAAAGAAAAAAGAAAAAGAAAAAAAAGGGAGAGGATGTGATCAGGCAGGGGAATAGAAAACACCATATACTAGAGATTAGGGTATATTTTAATCTGTTAGAAGAAACTATCTCAAAATTTTAAAGAGAGAACAACTTATATATATAAGCCAAAAATATGGGTAACTACTATGAAGGGATAGAATATGACTCTAAAAATGAAAAATAAAAATGTTTTTTTTTTTTTAAAGGGATTGATAAGATGTTGGTTGAAAAAGGGAAAAAGATAAATTCCAAAAAAAAAGTTAAACAATAATTAAGTGTGAAAGACTAAAGAATCATGGTAAAAAAGCCGTGAATTCTATGTGCAGTACTCCCCTAGCGCTGGAGTTCTGCCGTTCTCATTGATCGGTAAACTTGGTCTTGGCTGGCTGTTCTCACTGATCTTCTGGGGAGGCACCTGTTGCCGTGGTTTCCAAATGTCTTTGCTGGAGGCATAATTACCCTGCCCTTGCCCGGTCCGGGCTAAGTAATCTGCTCGGGTTTGCTCTCGGGAGCTTTTGTTCCCTGCAAGCTTTCCCTACAGCTTTGGAGGTGGAGAGTGAAAATGGTGGCCTCCCAATCTCTGCCCCGGAGGAGCCGAGAACTCGGGGCCCCACTCCTCAGTGAGTCCCCAGAGAAAAGCCATCAGTCACTCCCGTCTCCCCGGTCTCTGGCCGCACTCCGTGCTCGCCTGGCCTGTGACCGTGCTCCTCTGTCTCTGGCACCCGACCCCGGGTGGAGTCTCCAAACCCAGCAGATCCCTGCGGTGCCCTCCCGCGCGGCTCCTTCCGGGGGAGGAAGGTGAGTCTCCCCGGATCTGCCGCTTGTTGGGTCCCTGCTGGAGGAGCAGGGGCCCGACTGTGCCACGCATCACGGTTTATGGCGACCCCGAGCTGAGAGCCCGCGCCTGGGCTCCGCCTCTGCAGCCGGCTTCCCTGCTCCGATACCTGGGAGCTCTGCCACTCAGGCACCCCCGGTCTTTCTGTGACCCCGAGGGTCCTGAGACCACACTGTCCCGGAGGGTTCCACCCCCCGCTTAGCCACCAGAGTGATGTCCCTCAGCGGAGCAGACTTTTAAAAGTTCCGATTTTGTGCTCCGCGGCTCTATCACTTGCCAGAAGCGGCCGATGGAGGCCCCTCCCCCACTGTCTATCCTCCTGAATATCGCCTCGGGTTCACTTCTCCGCACGTCCGACCTTCCAGAAAGTGGTCGCTTTTCTGATGAGAGAGTTGTTGCTCTTCTTTTCTTCGATCTCTTGTTGAGTTTGTAGGTGTTCAGATTGGTTTGATCCCTATCCAGCTGAATTCCTGAGAGGAGACGAAATCCAGGTCTCCTACTCCTCCGCCATCTTGCTCCGCCCCTTCCTCCAGGACTTACTTATTTTTAACTTATGTATCATATAACTAGAATTTTTACCTCTTGAACACCTGCACCCTTTTTGCCTATAATTTTTTTATGAATTTTTGATAACTGCTTGTAACCTTGGAATTATAATTGTACTGTTTCATGAAATACAAAAGTTATATGGATAGATCCCATATAACGTGATTTTATTATAGAAGTCAATTTTTATAAGTTCTTAGAATTTTTCATGGGAGGGAACAGTACATTTCTGGATGTATGTATTTATAAAACAAATACCTGTAAAACTTTTTTTTATTTTCATTGGAGGTTTGGAAAAATCCACTTTCCACTCTTGATGGATAGAAACTTTGATTTTCTTTCTAAAGATATGACTAATGGATAATCTCTAAGCACTGAATATTGATATAGAAAACACATGCTTCAAGCATTTTTATTACTATCTTTAATGGAGAAAGTTACTTTGAGCATATTTTTCATTGCCTTAAGAACATCTTTTTATTCCTAAAACTGTAGATGATAGGGTTCAGTGTGGGTGTGAGGATGGTATAGAATATTGCCAAATATTTGTCCTGGCCCGGAGTGTGGTATGATTTGGGTCTCATGTATGTGAAAATAAATGGCCCATAGTACATTGTGACCACAATCATGTGGAAGGAACAGGTAGAAAATGACTTTTTCCATGCTTCTGATGATTTCATTTGAAGAACAGTAAGGAGAATTTGGACATAAGAAGCAAGGATTAGGGAGGAAGGGACAAGGAGAAAAATTAAGCCACTTACATAAACTCCTCGTTCATAGAGTGTTGTGTCCACACAGGACAACTTCAACATGGCAGGGACTTCACAGAAAAAGTGATCAATGGCTCTTGGGCCACAGAAGGGAAACTGGAGTGCATAAGCTGTGTGGACTATGAAGTTGACCGTCCCAGCAATCCAGGACCCTCTAGCCATGAGAATGCGGACATAGTCATTCATAAGAATGGGATAGTGCAGTGGGTGACAGATGGCTACATAGTGATCATAAGACATTGCCGCCAGGAGAAGGCACTCACCACCCAGGAGGGTGAGGGATAGAAATATCTGGAAGCCACAACCTGCGAATGAAATAGTTCTGCTGCCTGACAGAAAGCCAGTGACCATTTTGGGAACAATGTTGGAAATATGCAAGATGTCCATGACAGACAGGTGGCTGAGCAGGAAATACATTGGAGTATGGAGTCTTGAGTCCCTGAGGATAAGGAGGATCATGATTGTGTTTTCTGTTATAGTCATAATAAAAATGATGAATATAAAGGAGATGAAAACTAGACTTGATTGAGAGGAAGAAAAGAGTCCTAAACGAATGAAATCACTCGGCGCCTGGGTGGCTCAGTCGTTAAGCGTCCGCCTTCGGCTCAGGTCATGATCCCAGGGTTCTGGGATCGAGCCCCGCATCGGGCTCCCTGCTCAGTGGGGAGCCTGCTTCTCCCTCTCCCACTCCCCCTGCTTGTGTTTCCTCTCTCACTGTCTCTCTCTGTGTCAAATAAATAAATAAAATCTTTAAAAAATGATAAAAAAATAAAGAAAGAAAGAAAGAATGAAGTCACTGGTGAAACTGTGATTCTCATGCGCCATCATGAACTCCACTCTTTTCCTAAAATAGAAAAAAATAGAGCTAAAATGCAGTGGCATAAATCTCAAACTCATTTACATTTAGAAGCATAATAAAATTAGAGTGATGCATATTTTAGAGTTCAAGTCAACAGACTCTCAACCAGCTTTGGAAGTGGGCTTGGTTTACAACATGGCCATTTATTTGTTTGAATCAACTGATGATATTGGTCTATTGAGAAAGCTGTTAGCTCCATGTAGTCTTAATTCCGTATTCTTAAATGCAGTTCAATCTTTTGTCAAAGGTCACTTTTTAAATGAAACCTACCCTGAACAGTATACTTAAAATCTCAGTAACCCCCGACTTGCCTATTTCTCCTTACTGTGCTGTCCTTTGATGTATTTTGCAAATCACTTTTCATCTTTTACATATTCAATAAACTTATGAACTACATTTATTTTTTATGGTTATTCTAACTCATTAGAACTTAAACTTCCCAATGTGAAATCGTTGTTTTGCCCTCTGTATAAACTGAATGGCTACACAATGCCTGGTATATAGTAGTTGCTCAATAATATCCTTTAAATACCTGAATAAATGAATAGCATTTGGCACTCGATTTTCTGTCTCATTTTTTATTTGGATAAAGCTTAAAGGAAATGAAATGTAATGTATTATTTATACATCTTTCTAAAATAATAAGTAATGATATACTATAAAAACTAGCTTAATCTGTATTTATAATTTAATCTGTAATTTGTAAATATCAGCATTTCAATGTAAAAAATGAAAATTTTATTCAGTTAAAATGAGAATATATTTTAATTGGGCCAGTTTTATTAACTCCTCAAAATTGAATTATATTTCATTAATTCTTTATATAGAGAATCATATTGTTTCCTAAATAATGAAATTGTTTAGATGTGGGTAGTGACTTAAGTGTTCCCTTTACTATATGTGCACAAATTCACTATGTATGGTCTATCCCTTAATAAATAGATATACATGCATACATACTTATACACACAGAGAGAATTTAAGAAAACACTGCTGCAAATCATGAAAAATAAATAACATATAAAACAAGTTATTTGCCGTCTTTAAGAACTATTCATAAATTTGGGGTTCCTGTCTGGCTTAGTCAGTAGAGCATGTGACTCTTGATCTCAGGGTTGTAAGTTCAAGCACCATGAATCTTAAAAACAACAACAAAAACACTCTTTTAAGTTTGAATGAAATGTGTTTTGGTTTTCCCTTTTGGAAGCAAATGTACAAATATGTCCCTGATAAAATATAAATAATGTGTATTTTTCTGTTTTATTTTAGTGATTATTGAGATACTTCATTATGAAATAAACCTCTACACTCTATTTTGATGGCCTGGAATGTGGCCACTGTTTTGCTATAACGTTAGGTATATGAAAAGATTAACCTTTGA
>NW_023270173.1:0-1311 GCF_011800145.1 Mirounga leonina
AGTCACACTGGTTGGGAATCACATAGCATATTATCATTATTATTTAAGGTGGTTCCTAGGTTTACTCGGCCCCAACTGCTGGGTTTAAGTGTGTTTTCCAAACGGTGTCCTTGGAGTGCGCAGACTTGGGGGAGCTCAGCAGCTGGTAAGCAGAGCCAAGCCTGGCAGAGAGGTTGCCCACTCGATCTCCAGTGACTGCCCGACACCACGCCAACACCGTCTCCTTAACTTTGAAAGGAGGAGGGCACCGGAGCAGGGCGGGGACCGGCGTGGATGGCCAGGCGCCGCCCTTTAGAGCCAACCAGGCAGTGCTCCCAGAGAAGGAAGGCACCTTGTAACCACCCTCAGAGCTGCCAGGCATAGGAAAAGCCAGGGGGTGTGGAGAGCACATGGGGTGAACACTCATCTGTGAGAATTCTGAGCAGGGAGCAGACTCAAGGCACGTGTTTCCCTTGTTAAACTCAGGAACACGAATTTCCTGGGTCAGAAAACAGACTTAGGAAAAGGAGGCACAGCATTTCCATCCCACATCCTGCGCCCTCTCCGGTCTTCCGCATGCTCTGCCTGGACTCCAGTGAGAAGCACAGTGAATGAAGGCACACCCCTTCAGCCTCTTCATCAGCCCTGGGGGCCTTGGCTGTGCAGGGAGCAGTCACAGCTCCCAGACCCCCTTTTCTGTTCCTCTGTCCACCTTCTTCGACTCTGGCCAAATCCCACAGTTGAAGGGCATTTACTTCCTCATATCACAGCCCTTCAGCAGCACTCCCCACCCCTCTGTCCACTGTCAGGACTGCAGGGGAGGGGCAGCACCACGGGGGTGGACCCTCCAAACCAGCGTCCTGCCCCCGCCTTCCTGGTGGGCCCAGGAGTGGAGGAGCGCACTTAAGGACTGCTCAGCTTCCAGCCCACCTTCCTGCCCCTCCCTCCCTGTGCTGCAACCTTGGGGAGGATGAGCTGTCAAGAGAGGCTGAATGAAGGTACAGCCCATCAGATATTACATCAAAGAGAACATGCAGACGGAAAATTAGCACAAGAAAAAATGTACAAACTCACTAGCCATGAGGGAAATGCAAATGAAACCCTGAGAGTTATCATGACTACCCACCTGTTAGGACAGCTGGTTAATATAAAATACAGTACTACATTTCGGGTGGGAATGTAAATGGAACAGCAACGCTGGTAGGACAGTTTGATAGGTTCTATAGAAGTGAAACATAAACCCTATAACCTCGCAAGCACTCTCCTGGACCTTCATCCCAGAAATGAAAAGTTAAGATCCCATGACTCACTCTGCACAATGGTTCACTGCAG
>NW_023270173.1:1411-13416 GCF_011800145.1 Mirounga leonina
AACGCTGGTAGGACAGTTTGATAGGTTCTATAGAAGTGAAACATAAACCCTATAACCTCGCAAGCACTCTCCTGGACCTTCATCCCAGAAATGAAAATTTAAGATCCCATGACTCACTCTGCACAATAGTTCACTGCAGGTTTATTTGTAATAGACGAAAGACTAGAAACTAACAAAGGGGTGAAGAGTGCCTCTGTGAAGGGACGTTTCTGAACTACCAGCAGCTTTCTGTGAATCTGTAAATTGACCCCTCTACCTCCCTACCTCTCTGTAGCAGGTGCTCCACCTGTCAGCACACCTCAGAATAGTCCCTAAGACTAGCAGTCCCACCCTGGCTCTCTGGATCTCCAAGTATCCCTAACAGCCCCAGAACCCTAAGATGTGGGTGTCAGGCAGCAGTGAAAAAAGCAGGAGGGGTCTGGGGCTGGTCTGTTACTGGGCAGGTGCTGGGCTGTGATGCGCTGTGACCCTCAGGGGCAGAAAATGCCAGGTGTGGGACTGAGACAGCACGCAGAATGTTGTCCTCCCAGAGCTGATGTTTTGCCTTGGGAGAGGAAAGGCCGGCACAAGGACCTGGCTCAGAGGCTCCTCCCCTTCTTCTCTCCCTCCCCTTGGCTGCATCTATTCCCTGTCCTTGAGGATCACCTCCCCAACCCCACCTTCTCTGGCCTCCTGCTAAAAAACCACCACCCCAACCAAGTTGCCCGCATTTTAGTGATGAAGGAAAGGGGATTCAAGAGGTGAGCAACTCTGGGGTACCAGCCACCCAGGAGCCTGATGTCTGTGGAAACCAGGGTATATTGAGCAGGGTGTGAGCAGCTAAGCACAGGAAGTTCCAAGTGCTGGGATCACATAAGCGACCCATATCCCCCTTACATCGAAGTGACCTGGACTCCACCAGCCTCCACACTGGCTCCTGAAAGCAGCACTCTCAAATTAGCTCAGACACCATCCATCTTAGAAGTCAAGCCTCCCACTTCCTAAGGCCCCCTGATGTTCACTTCCCAACCCCAGAAGGAGCTTCTGCATGGCTCCATCCATTTATGCCCAGCTGCTATGAGCACACTGCCTTGACTGAGCTCAGCCCAGGGGCCACAGCTCTAGGCTCTTCCCATGCAACTTCAGCAGGAGCCACAGGTGGGCCCCAGCTCACAGGGATTTGCAACTCACCTGAGCTTCTAGCCCACATCCCTGGAGCTAAGAAGGAACAACATTTCCCAGGATGGGCCATCCTAGAATCTCACCTTCCTACTCCCTTCTGACGCCCAGTGTCCACTTTATCATAGAACCTCGACTCTGCCTCTTGGAAGGGGTCCCTTTCTTTCATACCCAAGCAGACCCTACAGTCTGCAAGGTGCACCTATTCCCACCTCTCTCGCACTGTGCCTTACTCTGTGCAAACAGCCAGGCACCTAAAGCACCCAATGTGAATCCCGCATGTCTCCCCCAATTCCTGCGGTCTTTCTTTGGACAGAACAGAGCCCACCATCCTGGCCCCTCACACCACTCTGCCTACCGTCCAGACCCCACACCTTCTCACCGAGAGACAGGGAATGGTCCCATGCCTCTGGACTCCCTCACCCTGGTTCCCTGGCCTTGTAACATTTGCTCTTCAAAGGCCTGTATCACACAGGAACCTGTTGCGGAGAAACACCTGCAGTCATGGCCACAGTTGGAAGCCATAACATCAGTGTCCAACCTCAAGTTTAGCAACAATGTGCTGGGAGGTCTCAGCCAGAAATGCTTTATGCAGAAATACCTGGATATAGACATACTGCTTCTCCTTTTCTTCCAATAAGAAGGGTGCTGACCTCAACAGCTGTGCTTGAGATCCAGAAATAAGTATGTCTGAATGTTTTGACGGGGCAGGCAGGTTATGCTGTGTCAGCTGGACATGATTCACCAACACTTTCTCAGAGCCATGGAGACCCCTGCCCAGCATCAGGAGAATGTGATGACTCATAAGGGACGGTAGTGACTGCAAGCCAGGCTGCACATTACAATCCCCCAAGGATGGTTCTCATAAATTGCTCATTCAGAAATGATCATTTTTAATTGTTTTTTAAAAATAACTATTTTTATTATTAATTAAACTAATATTCACATTTCTACCAACCCCCAATCCTGGACATGACCACACTTTTCCCAGCTCCCCTTCTGTGCTATCCTGGGTGGGTGCACAGGCGTCACACTCTGTTAGGCAGAAACTTCCAGGAAGACTTTCATTTGCATGAAGAACCTCTCCACCTCATGGAGCTGTGCCTGCCTCTCACTGCACTGCTTGGCCTCTTGTTTTAAGACCTCCACCTCTCCCTTGAGGATGGAGCACCTCTCCTTCAACTGGAGGATCTCAGACAATGTCTCCATAGTTCTCCAGGCCTGGGTCTCCCCAATGCCCTCCCATCCCCCCTTCTCCTTTCCTGCCCTGAGTTTTAATACAAAGTCTTCCAACCCATGGACTGTTTCATCTCCCAAGGCATGGTGCCATTTTCTTCTGAGGAGGAGAACTCCCCCCAAAATGAATAATGCACAGATAGCCGGCCACATGGACATCAAACTGAAGTAAATCCAAGGTGAGAAGGGACTCCAATGTCCCCTTGTCTGCAGAGTTGAAAGGCACCCATTCAGAGGAATTTGGGTTAGGCTGGTATCCTTGTGTCTCTGTAGCGCAGTGATAGGTTGGAATGGAGGAATCACAGTTTGAAGACTACCCGGTTTCCATGGATCCAGTGGACACATCGGTGCAAGGCTGAGCAGGTCTGGAGGTCTCATAATGAGAGACCAAGTGGCAAGCCCATTGTTTGTGTGCTCTATGCTCTGGGGGAAAGGAAGAATCCAAATCCAAGGTCACATGGTAAACTCACTGTCTAGTTGCCGGTTTGGCCTAGCACAGAGCTGCATTGTTGGTCTCCATGTCCAAGGGTACATGGTGAGCCCACTCTCAAGGGGCCTGCTTGGCCTAGCCCAGAGCTGAGTTGTTGGTCTTGATATCCAAGGGCACAAGGTGAGCCTGCTTACCAGGCACCAGCTTGGCCTATCAGATAGCTTGGTAGTTGCTCTCCAGGTCCAAGGGCACATGGTGAGCCTACTGTCCAGGTGCCTGCTTGGCCAAGCAAAGAGCCGAGTTGTTGGTCTTGAGGTCCAAGGGCACGTGGTGTGACTGCTGTCCAGGTGCCTACTTGGCTTGGTGTAGAGCTGCATTGTTGGTCTCCAGGTCCAAGGGCACATGGTGAGCCCGCTGTCAAAGTATCTGCTTGGCCTAGCCCAGGGCTCTGTTATTGGTTGCCAGGTCCAAGGGCACATGTTAACCCTGTTGTCCAGGTTCCTGTTTGGCCTAATTGAGAGCTGTGTTGTTGATCTCCGGGCCCAAAGGCACCTGGTGCCCCTGCTGTCCACGTTCCTGCTTGGCCTAGTGCAGAGCTGCATTGTTGCTCTCCAGCTCCAAGAGCACATGGCGAGCCTAATGTCCAGGTGCCTGCTTGGCCTAATAGAGAGCTGATTACTTGGTCTCCAGGTCCGAGGGCACATGATCAGTTGGCTCCTCAGGTACCTGTTTGGCCTAGCAGAGAGCTGAGTTGTTGGTCTTCTGGTCCATGGGCACATTATAAGTTGGCTCCTCAGGTACCTGTTTGGCCTAGCACAGAGCTGAGTTGGTCTCCTGGTCCATGGGCACATGTTGATTCTACTGTCAAGTTGTCTGCTTGGCCTAGCCCCAGGCTCCTTTCTTGATCTCCAGGTCCAAGGGCACATGGTGAGCCTGCTGTTCAGGTGCCTGCTAGGCCCAGGATAGAGCTGAGGTGTTGGTTTCCAGATCCAAGGGCACGTGATAAGCCCACTCTCCAGGGGCCTGCCTGTCCTAGTAGAGAGCTGAGTTTTTGGACTCCAGTTCCAAGGGCATATGGTGATAGTGTTATTCAAGTGACTCCTTTTCCCAATACTGAGCTGGGATGCAGGACTCGTGGTTTCTTGACCCCTGGCAAGCCTGGTATTCTCTGGACTTACTTGCCTTGTGCTACACTGGAGTGGCCTGTTTGTGGTAGGACTCCCTGTCCACCCAGTGTCTGTGTGACTCATCTGCCCAGTAGTATCAAATTGGTTCAGAAGACTCCCAGTCTTTGGGTTCCTGGTTGGTGCTCTCTTACGGGGACTGACTTTCTGCTTGTTATACTTTGTTGGAGGGTTTGTGGTCTGTGGGCTCCTGGTCAGCCAGGTGTCTGGGGGGTTACTGTGTCCACTGCTGAGCTGGTTCAGCCAGCTCGTGGTCTCAGGACTTGTGGTCCAAGGACATGCACTGTGTCCAATGATGTGGTGATTCCTTCCCCCAGTACTTACTTGTTTTGTAAAAGTCCCGCTCTCCCTGGTGTCCGTAGGCGTTCTAAACACTGTCGACATCAGGGACGGATGGACATTCAATTCATTCATGGTCCCTGTGCTGAGCTGGTTTGGAGTGCTCCAGAGTAGTAATGTGCCCAGTGCTCCCTCAGGATGTGGACTCAGCTTTCCTGTGCTGAGCCCTGTTGTGAACCCAGAGGTGTGGGAATCAGCTGGCTGAGAATCCATGGTGATCTGATTTCCAGTATCCCACTCCCATATGCCAAATGAGATGTGTTCCTGAGCAGCTGGGCCATCCTCATAGTGGGAAAAGGGTCCAGGAGTCGCCGGATGAAGGTTTGAGGACCTCAGGACCACACAGGGTTGCAAAGGTAGGTGCAAACATGAAGGTGGACTGCAGAGTGTTGGTGAACGGCCCAGGGCAGGAGGAGTGGGCAGAGGGCTTGCCATGGGCAGGGCAGAAAAAAGGTCAGAGAATGATAGGAATAGCAGGAAGAGCTGTAGCTGAAGCGCCATTTCTCTCCACTGTGCAGCCTTGGCTGTTGCCGAGCTTTTAAAACAGCTCTGGGGCATGAGAATGCCTTCTTGTGATGTCACCACCATGCCCTGGCCAATCACCAGGGCGCTGTCACGTTGGCTTCCTTCGGGTGGCCAATCACCATGCAGTTTGGCTGGCCAATGACTGATGGCTATCTCAGTGACCTTCCTGACATCATTGCCTAGAAACCTTGTTTTAAAGGAAAATAGATAAGCTTTCCTTCAAGATGAAAAATTCCTATTTGTGATGAATTCATAGTGAAGGTCATGGTGAGGCTGAAAGCTTCAACCAGTAGAAAGCTCAATGTGTCACACAGAGTCACATTTCCCTAAAACGCTGACACCAATGCTAGTGAAGACATGGGACATTAGACCCCATGACACATCACTGTTGTGGGGTAAGGGGGAAAATATGGCACTAGGGAAATCCTACTGTCAAGTCACCCATCAAAGCTGAAATAGAAGTTTAGAGAATGGTAGGCGTTATGTTTGGTACATCTTCTCACAATACACCTAAACCTCGAAAGGATGAAGGTGTATCACAATTCATTACCTGCTTGTCAAAACAGCATTCAGCTCTCCTAGAAGGGCGACAACAAAATCCAGCCTATCACCAGGTTCACAGTCCTTGTGTCCTGCGTCCAATCAGAAAGTTATGGGGGGAACTCCTCCCTCAAATCCAACTACATACTTATCAAATCATTCAGAACACCCAAGAAATGAATCAGAGATCTGAGAAAACAGATGCTACAAGTCTACAAGTAGAAAAGTGACCACCATTTAGAAGGTAGGAGGTGTGGAGACGTGAATCTGGTGTGACATAGCTGAGGATACAGGGAAGGAGAGGGGGCTTGCTTGAGGAGGCTACTGCAAAGTAGTATAAGCATTGGTTTGCAAAATCAGAACTTTTGAAAGTCTGGATAAAGAAAATGAGGTTTATACATACAATCAAATATACTCAGCCACCGAAAAGAATGGCATCTTGCCCTTAGCAAAAATGTGGATAGGACTAGAGGGTATTATGTTAAGTGAAATAAATCAGCCAAAGGCAAATATCATATGATTTCTCTCATATGTGCAATTTAAGAAACAAGTGATGAAATAGAGGAAGGGAAGAGCAAATAAAATAAGATGAAAACAGAGAGGGATGCAAAACATAAGAGACTCTTAATTGTAGGGACCAAACTGAGGGTTGCTGGAGGGGAGGTGGCTGGGACATTGGTTGATTGGTTGATGGGCATTAAGGATGGTATTTGATGGAATGAGCACTGCGTGTTCTATACAACTGATGCATCCCTAAATTTAGCCTCTGAAACTAAAAAAAAAAAAAAAAAAAAAAAAAATGCAATGTGTTCCTGAACCTTCCATATTTCTTCCCACCTGGCACACAGCAAGTTTCCGTTGAGTACTTCTTGAAAGAGTGAGCTCAGATGGAGCTGTCTTCTCCCAGAGCAGATACATAGGGTCTGGAACTTAGGGGAGAGAAGAGGGAAGAGCAGAGAGGTGTTCCTGTTATGGGATGATCATGCCACGGGGATGAAAGGCACAGCATAGGGAATATGGTCAATGGTATTTTAATTGTATTTCTGGTGATGGAGGTAACTACACTTGTAGTGAGTGTAGCATAAGGCAAATCTTGTCCAATCACTATGATGTCCACCTGAAGCTAACATCATATTTCGTGTCAACTATGCTTCAATTAAAAAAAAAAAAAAAATGAGTCCGAAAGTATGTCTATAAAACAGAACTGAGTTTGTCTGGGAGTGACAGGAACCCAAATGCAATCCAGCTGGAATTAGGCTCCCTCAGCCTGTCTAAGGGCTGAAGGTAACTCTGGTCTCTTGGGGACACTCCGCTCTCCACTTCTGCATAACTTACTTCCAGTTCCCTTCTTTGCTGATTTCTGCTTCCGCTTCCTTTGCCAGCTTTTTCCTGTGCGCCCCTTCGCTTGGTGTTCATGCTCTTCTCCTCAGGATCCTCATGGGGAGTACCATCTATCCCCTGGCTTCAGAGAGCACCGCTCTGGAGGACCTTGAGAATTCTTTTGTGGGTAAGTGTATAAAGTGCATTCCACGGATAAGATCAATAACTGGCTATGTGTGGATTTTAGTTTTGATCCATGAGTGTACAGCGTGGAAGAGTCTTGCCTCTGGAGCTGTAATCACTAAAGGCTGACCTGTTTCTTGAGGATAAAGCTCATTCCCTGTTTCAATCTTATGTGCCTCTAATTCATAAATATGTACCAGGGGTGACGTATCCCACCTCTGGGTTGTATTTATGAACTCTGTAATTCCTAGATTTCCTACAAAGTCTGTTTTGTACGCTCCCTCAGTGGTGCTGCTGGAATACGATTGGGCTGCTAAGGCAAAGAAGCGTTTCTAACTTGTAGTATCAGAGACAGCAAGCTATGAAGGGGTTGGGACGATGTGGTGATCTTTGTGTGACCTCACGAAGCACATGAAACCCACGTTCTGTGTCTTGTGCATCTTCTTCCAAGTGGAATTTCTCCCGCATGTTGGCTTCCTGGGCCAATTCCTGAGCCAGCTGCTGCCAAGGAGGAGGAGGACCAGGATCTGCAGGTACTTCCAGGTGCTTCATTGGCATAGAGGAGTGGGGGTACCAGGGTGTGGCCTGCGACCCTGAGGTGTGCGGGCATAGTGCAGGACCTGGGGGTGCAGGCAGGGACTCCAGGCTAGGCAAGCAGGGAGGTGGTTGTTAGCCTGAAGGGTAGCCCTCATTCATTCACCTCTGGATGGATATCTGGGTTGTTTCCATACCTTGGCTATTGGGAGTCCTGCTACAAGAAACGTAGAGGTGCTTTAGCTTCACACCAAGGGCACGCAGGCTGTTGAGCTGACGCTGAATTGTGTACGACTGCCATCACAGGGCTCTCTGTGCAGAGGGTGGCTGGAGTGGAGATGGATCAGGAGCTGAGGGTTTCTGGGGTGCTCTGCACAGGGGGTAGCCTGGTAAAACAGCTGTAGCTGAGGTGGGTGCGGGCTGGAGTGTCCCAGTGCTCTCTGCAGGGAAGGCACTTTGGGATGTTAGCTATAGCAGAAGTGAATTCAGGATTGGGGGGCTTCTCTGTGCACAGGATCTCCTAGAAAGATGGCTGAAGCTCAGTGGGCGAAAGCTGGGGTGTCGCGGGGTCTTCAGCCCTACGAGAGTCTCGACAGCATTTGGGCTGGGTGGTCCTGGGCTGTCCAAATAGGGGGCTCCTTGACAGGGCTCCTGGAGCTGAAAGAGTAGTGACCCAGGAGGTCCCGTAGCCCTCCTTGCAGGGGTGCCCTAGGAAGCCGAGTTGTGTAGGCCTGGAGTGTTCTGTGGTGCCGAGCACCTGTGTCCCCTCGGTGTGAGGTCTCGCGCTGTGTTGAATGCTGACCAGGGTGCCCCAGTGTGTGCCAGCTGGGTTTGCCTTGTTGGCATAGCTGGGTCTAGAGTGGGCTGGGGACCCAGGGCTCAGCAAGGTAGTACCCTGGCTGGGGTGCTCAGACCCTGCTTCTGTCCATGTTCTCAAGGTGGAGTGGAATGTGACCATGGTGTTTGCCAGGACCTTGGCAGAGAAAGACATCCAGCACTACCCCTCCCCATTTCGGGGAGCTTTTGGGGTGGATCTTTTACATTCTAGTTGCGCATTAAAATGCAGCTTCATTTCTGTGCCCCAGGCAGACAAATCAGCTTACGGGCCCCAGAACTATCTCTCCCCAGGGCAGTTGGCAGGCTGCTAGGCTGGGATCCTCTGCTACGATGTCTCTGTTTCTCTCCTGTTGTGCAGAAGCTGTTCCGACTGCCCTCAGTTGTTCTTTGGGAGGATCTGCTCTACACATAGGTGGAGATTGGTGTATCTGGAGAAGGTGAGCTCTCCCGGCTGCTGGTCTTCCTCTTGTCTTTAGCCTTGGCATCCTTGGCTCACTCAGGAGAAAATACCCCAAATGATAAAAGGCTGCCCAGGTGGTCTGTAGCCAAGACATCAGGCTGAAGCCAGCCCAGGCCAGAGGCCTGCAGGCCATGGAAGCACCAGCATCTGGGCACAGTGACCCAATATGGGTATGGCACTCTGGATGGCGGCAAGTACCAGCCAGGTCTTGGCATCCAGCCCTGAATCACTGACATTAGGGAGTAAGACCCCAGGAGAGGGAACGGCATTTCCCTTCACAGACACCCCACACCTGGATCCTCTACCGGAGTGGGGGATTTGCGCCTGGGTAGTATCCTAAAATTTCCCACTTCTGGGTACAGATGCCCTACTTTTCTGGTTTGGGTGGTTCTTTGTGCTCCGTGGCCTGATCTTCCAAGCGTCTTCCAGAGTCACTGCCTGTGTTGGGGTGGGAGGGTCCATGCGGCCACTTCTTCCCTGTTTGGCGATGGGGGCACCGCTTGGGAGCCAAGTACGTGGTCACGGTGCGTTGCCAGGAGGCAGGGGGAGGTTTCTGCATCCCGGGCACCGTGTGTATCCTCCGGGCTCACATTCTCGGAAGGCAGTATGGGGTGCGGTGCTCGGGGCTTGGTGCACAAAGCTTGCAGCCAGCTCGTCTGAACCAGGAAGGGATGCTGAGTGGACAGGCAGAGGCGGCCTCTGGGACCAGCGAGGGAGAGCATGGGGCTGGGCACCCACGATGCGTGTGGGCGAGTGTCAGAGGGCGGGGAGTGGGCTGGGCAGGCGGCCTCCGCCTGGGGAGCGTCTGCAGGGGCGCAGGGGGGTCGGCAGCTCTCCGTGTGGGTCACGGTGTCCCGTTAACGAGCGTGGGCTCTGTTCTGCAAACCGTGGGTTGGAGCAGGGACGTGGGCTGGCATGCATGGCGCCGTGAGGGAGGCCGGGCTGCTCCTGGCTGCGTGTGTTTGGTCGGGTGCCCGGGGGGATGGGCGGGGCGCAGAGGTGGAGCCCTCGCTCCCCCCGGAGCGCTGGGGTCCTGGCTTTGGTGACTGCTTGCACCAGGACCCCTAAGTCACCACCAGGCCCTGGCGGAGCAGGAGGCGATGTACCCGCCCCCCAATCCCTGGCCCGTCGCCAGGCAGCCTTCTTCACCTGCGGTCCCTGCCCAAAGAGCAGGCGGCTGTCCCCGCCCTCACCCACTGGCCAAGAGCCAGGCAGTTGTCCTCACCCGCTTTCGCTGGCCAATCACCATTCGGCTGTCACTGCCCCGCTCTCCCTCACCAATCAGCAGGCAGCTTTCTCTATCCCGCTCTTCCTTGCCAATCACCAGGCAGCTGCCCCCGCCCCTCTCATCCTGGGCAATCACCAGGCAGCTGGCCCCGCCCCTCTCATCTTGGCCTATCACCAGGCAGCTGGCGCCGCCCCTTTCCTCCTGGCCAGTCACCAGACGGCTGTCCCCTCCCCTCTCATCCTGGCCAGTCACCAGGCAGCTGTCCCCACTCCTCTCACCCTGGCCAATCACAAGGCAGCTGTCCCCGCCCCTCTCATCCAGGCCAGTCATCAGGCAGCTGTCCCCGCCCCTCCCCACCTTGCCCATCCCCCAGCGGCTGTCCCGGCCCCTCTCATCCTGGCCAATCACTAGGCGGATGTCCCTGCCCCTCTCATCCAGGCCAGTCACCAGGCAATGGACCCCGCCCCTCTCATCCTGGCCAGTCACAAGGCAGCTGGCCCCGCCCCTCCCATCCTGGCGAGTCACAAGGCATTTGGCCCCGCCCCTCTCAGCCTGGCCTGTCACCAGGCAGCTGGCCCCGCCCCTCTCATACTGGCCAATCACCAGGCAGTTGTCCCCGCCCCTCTCACCCTTGTCAATCACCAGGCGGCTGTCCCCGCCCCTCCCATCCTGGCCAGTCACCAGACAGCTGGCCTCGCCCCTCTCACCCTGGGTTCCTGCTGGGGTCTTCTGGGCCCTGTAGCTGCAGCCCCCCGGGAACGTGCGGGAAGCCACGGTGTGCTGCTTGCAGGTCCTGGACGTGACAGTGCCTGGGGCTGGGCCTCTGCTGTTGCTGGGGCGGTGGGTGGGGGCGGGGGTTAGGGTTCCTCCTTCACTGATGAACTTAAACGTCAGTGCGAGAACTCCGAGCACAGGAAGAGAAAAGGCAAGGGGCACAGTGGGCAGGTGTGGAAACCCACCCAGATCCTCCCAAACAGAGGCGCCTCTGAGTGGGGAGGGACCTGCAGGTCTGGTGGCCTGGCCCGCAGGGTGGTTACTGGAGACGTCAGCCATTGAGCTCAAGTCAGGAGCTTGCCCGGTGCAGAAAGAGGGGAAATGAACTCTCGGGCCTTAGGGCACAGTCGACCCTGTGATGCTGAAGCACCGGAGCAAAGGGCGAGGACAGTCACTGCCCGGGAAGCTGCTGTGCTGAAATCAAAACCAGGATGAGTTACCCCGAAAGGCACGTTAAATAGACACGAGCGACATTTCTCTAAAGAAGACTTCCAGACGACCAGCAGACACGTGGAAATATGCTGAATGTCACTCATCGTCAGGGAAATCCGAATCCAAACCAGGGTGAGCGGCGACCGCACACCTGTCAGAATGGCTGACATTAACAACACAGGAGGCAACAGGTGCTGGTGAGGATGCGGAGGAAAGGGATCCTCCTGCACTGTGGGTGGGAATGCAAGCTGGTGCAGCCCCTCTGGAGAACAACATGGAGGTTCCTCAAAAATGAAAATAGAGCTACCCAAATCCCAGGATCGCACTAGCAGGTGTTTATCCAAAGGATACAAACAGTGATTCAAAGGGGCACTTGCACCCCCTGAATGTTTATAGCAGAGATGTCCACAATAGCTAAAATATAGGAAGAGCCCAGGTGTCCATTGACAGACGAATGGATAAAGAAGATCTGCTCTATATACACATTGGAGTACTACTCAGCCATCAAAAATGAAGAAATCTTGCCATTTGCAACCAGGGGGATGGAACTAGAGGTTTTTATGCTAAGTGAAATAAGTCAATCAGGAGGACAATTATATGATGTCAGTCATGTGGAATTTAAGAAAGAAAATAGATGAACACAGGGGAAGGGGGGAAATAAAGTAATCAGGGAGGTAGACAAACCAAAAGAGACTCTTAAAAAAAATAATTTATATGCGAGAGCATGAGCAGGGTTAGGGGCAGAGGCAGAGAGAGAAGCAGTCTCCCCACTTAGCAGGGAGCCCAGCGTGGGGCTGGATCCCAGGACTCCAGGTTCATGACCTG
>NW_023270173.1:13516-17819 GCF_011800145.1 Mirounga leonina
GCAGGCGCTTAATGGACTGAGCCACCCAGGCGTCCCAAGAGAGTCTCAACTTTAGGAAACAAACTGAGGGTGTTGGAGGGGAGATGGGTGTTAAGGAGACAGGTGATGTAATGAGCGCTGGTGTTATATGCAACTGATGAATCAGTAAATTCTACCTCTAACTGAAGAAAAGGGGGATAGTGAACAGGGTTAGAGTATAATACCCACAAACCCTGTTGTGAAACATAACTTTCTCTCTAAATTTATCACCTGGAAATACAGTTTAAAGGTCTCCAACGTCACTCCATAGCACAGTTCCAAGCTCTGTTGTATCCAGACTGCATGTCAGGCCTGAGGACCCCTGGGCTCTATCCAGTTCTGCTCTGCCAGTCCCTGTCAATTGAGCATTTTCTTTTCTAGAAATGTGGAAAGCTTTGTGCAGATAAAAGACCCTTTCCAACTATTTGTTTGATTATATCTGCTGAAATGAGAAATGCTAAAACCTCAGTTAATCACCTCTCTTTTTCTCCAGAGACAAAGAAAACGGCAGTGTCGAGAAACCCAGCTAATTCTGTCTCAGCTGCAGTCCACCTGCACCCTCTGCCTGCTGCCCACTGCACGATAACCCCAGGTACGGTGTTTGCTTTTCCAGATGTGGAGAGAAAGGGACTAGAGTTTTCATTCAGGAGTTGACTCTCCTCCTACTGATGCTGCTGGTGCTGGATCTCCCGTGGGGTCCTGGCTGGCTCTGTTAGGGGACGTGTAGGTGAGGAATGAGGAGAGCCGGGGGGCCACCCTGGCTCTGGGAATGTGAACTTCTGTCTTTGGGTCTCAGGGCTATGAGATCCCTTCCCTCCAGAAGCAGGGCTCAGCAGGGGTCAGGTTTGGCAGTGGATCCCGCAGGATGTGAGCTGGCTGCCCTGCCCAACAAGCTCTTCACCCCCACAGCTGCTAACAGCCACTTGACCTTAGGCCTGCTGAAGCCTGAAAGGTCACAGAGTGTCCAAGAACTTTCCCACATGATCATGCAGTTGAAGAAACCTGGGATCCAAGATGGTGACAAGCAGGGAACGTTTAGCTTATGTAAAACAGGCAGTAGAGTAGATAAAATAGCTGCCTGTTCATATTGCATACCACTAGATTGAGTTGGATTGTTTCTTCCCATGTGACTTCCCTCGAGAGCAGAGCATTCACTAGTGCCTAAGGCCTACTGGACACTAAACAGATGGAGGGGATCCGTCCCTGGGCTCATGGAGGTAGCATTCTGAGAGAAAGAACGCAGTGCAGTGAAGCAATGTCGGTGACTCCTGGGACCAGTGTGTGAGCGCAGGGGATGGACAGAGGGGACTGGGCGATGGACTAGTTTGTAGAGGGAGGTGTTCTCTGAGGAGTTCCTGCGGCAACCCTAAGTGGCAAGGAGCATAGCGTATGGGAGCAGCACTCCAGCGGACATAGGTAGTGAAAGGTGGTGACGTGCAGACATGGGGGGCTAGAGGGTGCAGTCGACCGAGGAACATGTGTCCTGGAATCCACAGGAGGTCTGATCAGGACCAGTGTGGGATACAGGGGATTGCGGAGTTTTCACTCAGTCCTCCACAGGGACATCAGCTAAATGGGCAGAGAAGAGCAACCCGTGCAGATGGGTGTTTACCGGAAGGGAGTCCAGGAGGGCCTTTTGGTTTGGGGCATGAGCGAGTAGGAGAGTGGGGCCATTTATGAAGCTGAACTGGGGAGACCATTCCTGGATTTGTGTAGCATTGTCCCACAGGGTTTTCTTCCTTTTCACTGTGGGAAACAGAGGTCTACCGAGGTTTCTACAAGTTGCAGCACAACCATAGTCCCTTGAGACTCACTGTGTGTTGTGACACCCTGAGAACCCTGTTTCAGGCGAGTCTACTTAGGGCATGGCTGCAGCTGCACCTGGAACAGCCCCTCCAGCTCACCACCCTGCAGTCAGGTCCTCCCACTGCTGCCAAACTGAGGAGTGCAGTATGAGCAAGTTTAAACCGTCTTCAGTTTTCCCCTGTGGAATTAAAATGCTGAATTTGAGAGTGTGGTTTAAGGAGCTCACTTCCATTTCAGCAAACCCACACTTTGAAGGAAATGTTCAGGGTTAATTTTGGCAACAGAGTTTCCCAAAGAGATGTCTTAATTTGCCCTGAATGAATGGACTCCCCCATCTGTGGGGTCAGTCATGATGGACTGTAGAGAGAGCTGTTCTGGAAGAAACGGAGATGGTTTGACATGCCTCATCCATACTTTGGGGGGTTCAAGGATATTCTCTTCATCCTGTCTTATTGCGATGATCTGAAAAGTCACCCTACTCCAGCAGTTCTGTGTGATGTGGGTTCCCCAGTGCAAGAGGAGAGGCTCGCTTTGGCTAAACAGAGCAAGAGGTTGCCAGTCAGGAAGCAAGCACCTGGGGCTTGCAGCCCAGAGGAGGCCGGACCAGGGCTGGGAATGGTCCTGGGGGTAGGCCTAAAAGGAGACTGCTTCATGAGACCTCTGGTCCTGTGTTCAGTGGTGAGTGGTCTGCTTCCCCTAGAGAGTGCCAGAGTGGATGTGAGAGGACCCCACAGCTGCCCCAGGCTGATGAAGAGAGAAGGAGAGACTAGCCTTTGGGCCTTCCAGGTGAGCTGACTACCAGGCTATGCTCCCTTTGTGACTCCACTGTGATGGCTTGGATGAGGGTAAAGGTCATTCCCAAGCTGGCATTTGCAAAAGTGAGAAGGGAGGGGAACTTGTGTCTCATTTCACACCAGTCTGCCCACCAGCTCGGGCTCACCTTTTCGATGGGGCCTGAGCTCCCTCAGCAGGTCCTCGGAGGACGATATCTAAGATGAGGACACTAGTAAGAGGGGCCACCTTGACTTGAGTTTTGAACAAGCCCAACAGCAATGCCAGCCATCTCAGTAAGCCCATCCTTCTTCCACCAACATAAACAAAATTTCTCAAATGACGTCCATACACGGAACACACTTTTCCTAAAATCTTCCCCTCCCAACTAGACTTTGGGTCCTTACAAAGGCCTCATCCATGCACAGAAATTAATTCAGCAAACAACATGTTTTTAGCTGTCATGTGCCCTCATCTCTGGCTTCTGGTAAGAATGACAGGAAGATGTGACATTCCCCACAGGTACACTGCAACTTCCGACTATGTTTGGTCAGCCTTCAGTTTGCTTCTTCTGGTTTGAGCACATAACTGGGGCTTCCCATACTAGCCACACTCTTGTAGACCCACCACCTGCTCACACACCAGAATGAAGAAGATCCAGAGTCACATGACATAACACCCCAAATATGCAAGATGGATAATTAAGAACATTCACCATGCCAATGTCCAGAAAAATGTCAACTTGAATATGCCACACAATCCAAAGATCGCCAAGATCAATGATGACCTAGATGTTGGGATTTCCAATGGGTTTGGAAGGAACCATTATAAAAATGCTTCAATAATCTATTGCAGTTGGGATTGAATCAAATGAAAGTAAGTCTCAGGACAGAAAGATATAAAAAAGGACATAATTAACAGAACTGAAAAAAATATAACTAAAATTTTTGCAAGGCAGTAAATTGGCTCAGTAGGACAATGTAGATGACAGAGGGTAGAGTCAGTACCTTGAAGGTAGAACAACAGAAAGTATCTCATATGAACAATGGAGAGAAAAAAAATCTACAAAAACAAAAATCTATTCATGTCACAAGAATCCCAGAATGAGAAAAAAAGAAAAGGAGGGATTAAAAAGTATTTCAAGGAAATGTAAAGGAAAAAAAAAAAAGGAATATTTCAAGAACACATGGCTGATCATCTCCCAAATTTGACATAAAACATGAGCCTAAAATTGAAGAAAATGATCAAAACCCAGAGGGAACCCCAAGACATCTGTCAAGACACATGATATAGACTAAATTTGATCCCCCACCCCACTCCCATGTTTCAGTTCTAACCCCTATGAAACTGGACCTGGCACCTTGGGAGGAACATAGGTTGAGTTAGGTCACAAGGTTAGGGCTCTCATGATGGGGTTAGCATGCTTATGAGAAGAGACACAGAGAACTTTCACTCTCCATGCACACCAGCAAAGAAAGGTTATGTGAGCACAAAGCCAGAAGGTGGCTATCGACAAAACTCCAGGAGGATAGGCTTCCTCAGAACCTGATCAAATTGGTGCCTTATGTTGGACTTCTACGCAGCAGAACTGTGAGAAAATGCATTACGGATGTTTAACCATTTTCTAAACCCAGCACTTGGTGCATTTTTATACAAGACAAGAAAGGAGGACTCATAGGGTATAACACTGGACTTTATCAAGATTAAA
>NW_023270174.1:0-18522 GCF_011800145.1 Mirounga leonina
CAGCCACCTGTGCCCATGGACACCCTAGAGCACCCATTCACCCAGGGTGTCGGATCAATGCAAAGTCAGCCCTTCAATTCTGCCACCACACCCCCAACACAACACCCAAGACCAAAAGGAGCGCTCACTCCAAGTCCTGGGACCAGCTCAGGTGCAGCCCCTACCTGCGCAGCAGGGACATCGCCTACCCGCTCTGCATGCTCCTCCAGCCCGATGGAGATGTGGACGACATTAGTGTGGGTTTTGTCCCAGGATCCCTGATGCCCAGGAAAAGGAGGTGACTGTCCCACCCTTTGTCCCTGACAGACATCCCTTCCTGGAGCCTGGGTCCCCACTCCACAGCCACAAGGGGCCAAGAAGACTCAGTCCCTAGAAGCTTCTGGGCTAGATGCTGACCGGGGTTGCCTTACACAGTCTGGTGTTTCTGCTGGCCTTGCCGTTCGTCAAGTTCCGGAGTTGACCTCCCAGTCGTCACTGGAGACCTCAGGCATCATCTCAGTCTCTGTCAGCACCTCCTCCTCCTCAGCCTCCATCACATCTGTGGCAGCCTCGGACTCCCACGAGCGCCGTGTCTCAGGGTCTGCAACCACGGCTCCTCGCTGCCGCTCTCCATGCAGCAGGTGGGCGCTGCTGCCTCAACCCCATCAGCCTGGACATGAAGATCGGCACCATGTCCAAGAGCATCCTTGCTGCTACCGCTTTACAGGTTAGATTCCATTACAACAAATGTCACATTACAAAAACCAAACATTTCCCAAATATTACTCACATCGCTCAAATACCACAACAAAATGATAAACATCAGCAGCCTTTGAGAGTTTGTTGCAAGGAGATCACAATTTTTTTTTGCCATTTTTACTGAAGAAATGTTTTTCTCCTTCCCATACTTTCATTTTGCCACTGTGAAGGTCTACAGAAGCAAAACTTTTATTCAGAGACCAAAATCAACATCTACCTGAAAAACTCTATTGTATCCATATCAGATTTACTTATAACGACATTATCATATATGCTCACAAATATCAGGCAAAGGTTGTCAATTAGGTCACTGACCCAAAACTACTAGATGTCAGAATTCATTACAGTATGAAAATTCCTTTCTTACTTGTTCCTCAAATTTTACATTTTATCATTATGCTTTGCCATCTTTCATATCCTGGAGGTGATTCTGTGTTTGGCATTTGCATCTGTGGCTTAAGAAAGCTATAGGAGTACAAATGTTTTGTGCACCATCATTAAGCAGACCACTCAGAAGAGGACAGTGAAGACGGCAGGTTTTAAAAGTTTTAAACATTGTGGGGCGTCTGGGTAGCTCAGTGGGTTAGGTGTGCAACTCTTGATTTCAGCTCTGGTCATGATCTCTGGGTTATGAGATCAAGCCCCGCGTTGGGCTCTGTGCTGGGCATTGAACATGCTTAAGATTCTCCCTCTCCCTCCCTCTCTCTTGCTCCCTCTCCAAAAAAAAAAATCAATAAGTAAATAAATAAAAGTTTTAAACATTATTTCCCCAAAGCTTATTTTCATTCCTCTTCCTTATAGATGTAACAAACATAATTTTCTAAGGAAACACAATAAAAGGAACACAGAGAGCTATGGATAGCTCTGTAGAGAGCAATTCTCTCCCTAATTTTCAAACAGAACATTCAAAGTTATTTACATATTTAAATGTTTGCTGCAGTAATAGAGTTAATTATGCTCTCTTCAAGGCCTGCAATTTACAATTAAAGCCAAATAAAGAAAGATCTTAACATTTCATTTTTAAGTCTTTTAGTTTTAAGAATAGAAGATTAATGTGCTTAAACATCTGCAAAATAGGACTTTGATTTAAAAATCTAACACTTGACATATAGGAAGATGTTTTTTTTATGATGAATCCCTAATCCCAAAAAGATATACAAATCATTTTTACCCAATCTGTCTTACCCTAAGAATAGTTATTTTATTGATCTTAAATGTGGAGTGTTTTGGGGTTTTTTTGCCACTTAAGTATTTTCAAATGAAAGTTTATAATTTAAAACTTAAAGTTTTAAATGTACTTAAAGTACAAAATGACTTCCAACTTTAAAGAGAAATAAAGAAGACTAAAGGGGAAACTTTGTTATTTTTTAAAATTTATCATGCATATAGAACAAGGCCAGGAAATTTGAGCCAGGAACTTCAGCCTCTCCTATGGTTACATGAGGGGGCTTGGGAGGGTGTAATGGACATAATTATTTGCAATGATGCTACTGATGCTACCGTAACTTTGAAAATCATGCCTTCCCCATTCACCGCAACTTTTCCCATACATTCCAAATAGTTAAATCTTCCACACTTGTAACTGATTAATTCTAACTAACAAGTAAGAAAGTAGTTTATACTTGACTATAATTGTACTGCTTTTACGGTTCCAATTTGCTGCCCCCTGAGAGCAATGCTCCTGAAAGGTGGCTTCTTCCTCAATTAATTCAAATTCCATTGGGTCAAAACCAATTAAATTATAGTCGAATATCAGCTTCATTAAATATCCTTATTAATTTTCATAAAACTAGCCACTTATAACCCCCCAATAAGAATTCCTTCAGATTCCTGAGTCAATCCTTTCATTGTATTGTAGAAAGAAACTGACGCAGAGAAAAAATGAAGGACTTATGCAAGGTTGCCTAGACAGTGAATACCTAACTTTCTTTTTTTTAATCTTTAATTTTATTTTGTTATGTTAATCACTATACATCATTAGTTTATTTTTTTTAAAGATTTTATTTATTTATTTGAGAGAGAGAGACTGAGAGAGAGAGAACATGAAAGGGGGGAGGGTCGGAGGGAGAAGCAGACTCCCCGCCAAGCAGGGAGGCTGATACGGGACTCGATCCAGGGACTCCAGGATCATGACCTGAGCCGAAGGCAGTCACCCAACCAACTGAGCCACCCAGGCGCCCCATCATTAGTTTTTGATATGGTGATCCACGATTCATTGTTTTCAAATATCTAACTTTCTTACAAAATTATCTTCTTTCCACTTCCTATTAATTACTACCTAATACAATTATAAATTGTAATACTGGGCTTTAGGGGCCTAAAGCCGCAAGAAAATATTGAGAACAAAACAACAACAACAACGAAACAAATAAAACCATCCTAACTTGACTTCAGGTAAGAGAACATCCCTACAGTTTAGCAAAAACTAGGGAGTTGGTAGGTGGGGATGGTACTACCAATTTTGCTATTAAAATAATCTAAACTCTCAGCCGTCCATTCATTGAAACGCATACTGACTGCCCCGCTTGTGCCAAGCCTTGTGATACGTGATCAAGACAACTGGTGGTCATGTCTCCGGTAACAGGGTAAAGCGATCCCTCGGAGCTCTTCAGCAGTTGACCTTCAGGCTGTATGCTAGGAGGTGGCTTCCTTTTTTCCTTCAATACTATTTGTGACGTTCAACTTAACTTGATTCTACTTAAGTAAAGATGTTTGGGTCTTTTTTTTGTGGGTGGGAGGTGACTACTAGTATAAATATTCGCCTGATGAATGTAATTATTCAATGTAGTCCTATGCCAAATTTTTATGCAGTGATAAGCAAATTTTTATGCAGATAGAACGTAAAAATGTAATCAACCTATAATTACCTCATGGAGGCAGGGAAGACATCTGCCATTTCATGAAGCAGAATCTTCTAAACTAATCACCTAGAGACATAAAAGTGAAAAGTACACACCTAGAACATTTGCACAGCAAATACTTAAGTTCAGTCATACTTATGTTTAAATTTGAAACTGATTTGCTGCTGACTGAAAGAAAGGAAACAACAAATCAGATGATAGAAGGCAAAACTGATTTTTTTCCCCCTTGAGGCAAGGACACACTAAGCTTCAACTGACTAGCTTCCAAGTAATCAACACTTGGTACTCCAAACTCAACTATTTTCTAGTCAAGCAAAAACAAAACACACAAATAACTCAAGGAAGGACAACTTTATAACTTAAGAGTTCGTCTGCTTAAAAATAACTATCCCTTCATTCTTTCCCACGTTGTGCTCACATATGATCACTCTCCTGTAAAAATTACCAGGTAAATTTTAACAAGGTTTTATAGATCATATTTTTAAGGATGCCTCTCCTCACCCACAACTAAAATACCAGAATATTCTGAACAGGTGCTACTTTGGAAGAATGTGATCAAAGAGGACACTATATTCCTTAGGCATTTTTACAGCTGAAACAAATGCTTTGGGGAGTGAAAAAGTGTTTAAACCATATACATGCACTCAATTCAACATTCAAAGGCATATGGAACACCTACTATATGTCAGGCACCGCAACTGACACAGGAGGGAGAATTTACAAAAATAATGGTTAGTCCATATCTTTAAAGAGTCCCTAATCTAGTGAGAAAGACAGACGCAATCATAAGGTAATGTATTAATGTTATAACAGAGATTTGGACACGTGTTATAAGGATACAGAGTCCTAGAGAAATCAAAGGTCATTTGAATAGCAAAATGAGAGAATGACACTCAGGGAAAACAGTGCCCGTGAAGGTGGACTCATTGAGGTAAGTTTAGAGAAGCTGTTCAATATGGCTTTAATATGATGTGATGGGGGAAGGGGAAGATCACAGGGCAGATGATGAAACCAGTAAATTAGGCTGAGGCCAGAAAGTTGAGGGACTTCCATGTGAATCTAGAGCTTAGAATTTCTCCCCTACACAATTTAAGATGTTGGAGGTCTTCAGCATGAGTGTGGCATGACCAAGACCTAGGATTTGGCAAAATAATCTGGCAACAGCTTGAAAGAGAAACAGCTGAAGGATGGGAAAAACTTCACGGAGAGATCCCAATTACAGTTTATTTTTTGCCTTGGTGAAAGATGAAGTTATTAGCAGAAGGGGCAGACTCAAGAGTCATACTGAAAAGACCAAACAGATATTTGGTGATTTGAGTCATGTGCACATTTACACACTTGAAATGTCACGGGGGTAGATAATAGTCTCCCGAATGAAAAAGAAAACAAGTTCAGTCAAGGTCTAGGATTAACTTTGTATGACACCTCTGTTTATCTTAGAAGCTTATTGTTCTTCTGTGTCATGTCTAGAAGCATCTTAACAAATACTGACTCAGTTCCTATTACTTAAGTAGCAGTTACGATATCAACAATATTCAACAGATTATGGTTTGCAAATATCTGGTTAAAAGAACTTAATAATTGCAGAAAAAATGGGGCCATAACTGATGAACAACAATACAGAAAATGCTCTTCACAGGCAACCTTTGAGACTTATTTGTATGAATTATGGAATAATCATCTCACGCCACAGAGACTGCATGTGTACAACCATGACATAATTTACTTGAAAAGATCACTGAGGAGCATCATTAGTGATGACTGAAATTGAAACTTTCTCCTAATTTCAGCTGAGAGAACCCATAGTAAGGCAAAAGTAACCACAGAGTCACTTGCTGTAGGATTGAGAAATAGGTTTTTTAAATAATAGGGTTTTTTTTCCTTTTTTCTTTTCTTTTGGTGGGGGGCTGGCTTTGTTGTTTTGCATTGGGAAAAAATTTCTAGATCTCAAAATGGTAATTTAAGAACAAACAAACCCCTCTCTATCAAAGAGTTTTGGTATATATGTAAACATAACAGCGAAGTCTTCACAAAGCCCCTCTTGCTTAACATTACAGTTGCCTGAGTGAAAATGGAATGGTTTATAAATGATACCATAATTTACTCACTTTGTGTAATTTCCTCCCACTCATTGTTAGGAGGGGGAAAAAAATAAAGAAAAATATTTTCTCCCCATCATTTATGCATAATTGTTTTCCTGTTTTGAAAGAGCAATGGCAACATCCAACAAAGGCTCCTGAAGGTTTTTTAAAACATCAATCCCTTTCACAGTGGGGAGGAGTGCTGTAGGATAAGCAAAGATCAATATAGCTTAAATGTTTCCTCCTGATCTGACTGTGCTCTCCCATTAGGGAATGCTTCCTGCACAGGGCAAAGTATGACAGGGGTCCATTTAGAACAACAAGGAGAAGCACACCCTTTGTCAGAGGGGAGAGCAGATCAGCACTCACACTCTCCCATCTCCCAAATGGTTCCCTGTCTGCTTCTCTTCTGTCTTTCTCACACCTTCTCCACAGTTAACACAAACAAGCTTGGCTGACCGGGAACTGTGATAATTGCCCCTGAGCCAAGTTCAGCCAACAAGGTGAGTTGTGATAGCCTCCAGCCTGTGAGGAAAACAGTGGAAAATGAGCCAAGGCCTGCAAACCCAGCCCCAACTCCAGACCTCTGCCCAGAGAGGTTAAGACTGGCATAAGGAAACCTGAAAAGAGAGGTTTTCACCTTTAAGATTCCCATCTTTCAATCACTCTACAGAGTCCACCTTCTGTCTCTCTTTTTCCCCTTAAAAAAAAAAAATACTTCCATGTACACTTCCCAGTGTTTATGTTTATGTTGTTTATGTACCATGTTTCCTTCTTTTTAAAATCTTTGTCTTCACACTTCTTCAGGAATTAGCAGGGATTAAGAAAGAGACTTGCTTGGAAAATCTCTCTTTGTTTGGCCATACTGACAGTCCCAAGAGTCCAGGATGCTCAATAAGGCTGACAGGTAAATACTGGGAGATTGGACCTCTCTCTGTCCACTAGGGTGGCTAAATGGGAACAGTCAGTAGTTGTATTTTCCTGTCTCCTAACAAACCTGCCTTTCTTTAGAAGATAAAGATGATACCACGTTACAAAGAAATTGGTCTCTGCATTTAGTCATTCAGTTAACATTTGCTGAATATGTGCTCTGTGCTAAGTGTTGTGCTGGGCAGTGTGGACATGAAAGCAAAGCAGTATGATGATTCTATTTTGTGAATTAAAAAATCAAGACCTTATCAGTTCAAAGATTTTTGTGTAACTCCTGGATGTAAAGAGGTCATCTGAGGGACACTGTTTTTATATAAGCTGGCTGGAGTGGAAAATATTATAAAACCTATTGCTGAGCTCTTGCAAAGGCAAAGCAGATAGTGGTAAAATATATGGCAGAAAACAGAGATAAATGCTAAGAGGTCAGCAGCCATGGTTTTTGTCAGCATCTAATATTACCGCCATAATAGGCTCTCAAATTTAAATTGGGAATCTTGACTTGCCCCTTGAGTTCCGTTCTCACGTCTAATTGCCTGGTAATGCACGTTCCTCTCTCCTCTTCCTACTCCTGCCACCTTACTATCAGTCCCCAAAACATGTTACCCCTCTAGTAATGCATTCTTCTACATTGTCACATGCTAATACATTCATATGAAGGTAGACATACACACATAAACCCACTTTTTTTTGTTCTACAAAAGAATAGGATATTAATACATATTTCTGTACATATTTCCTTCCTCATTCAATAATACCTCACAGAAAGTTCCTCTAAGTTAGCTCATATAATGCTGTTTTTGATGGCAATATAATATTTTACATTGTGATATACTATAATTTATTTACCCATTCCACTAACAGGAATTGTTTGTAACTTTCCAAATTATAATAGGGCTGAAATAAACATTCTTATACATACCAGTGCTTTTTTCCTTAGAGGCACATTTCCTGAAGCAGAATTAGTAGGGCATAGAATATGTGTATTTTCAATTTAATAGAGATCGCCAGATTGCCTTCCTAGAAAGGCAATAACGACTCACATTTCCAACAGCAATGTATGCAAATAACTTCCCACAGCCCCATCCCAAGTAACAGGTGTTTTGGATCATTTTAATTTTTGCCAATCTTATGGATATAACATAATAGTTTGGTATTATTTTAATCTGCATTTCACTGACTGCTCATAAGTCTGCCCATCTTTTGAAATTCTTGACCATCTCAATTTGCTTTCCTAAAATTCATATCCTTTCCCTATTTTCCTACTTGATTATCTTATCAAGCTGTAAGAGCTCTTTGCACATTATACATACAAACCCTTTTATCTGACATCCCTATAGCAAATATTTTCCAAATTTGGAAGTATTAATTTTATGTTCTATTTGCAATATAAGTTTTAACTTTTATATTGCCAAAATTATTTTTTCTTCTTGTCTAACATCTAGATTTCCTGTTTAATTAAGGAGGTTCTCTAAGGGATGAATTCTACTTAAATATCAAAGTTCCTTCCTTCCCACATAAAATATGAGAAATCCTCCTTAAACTGTACTTTAAGAACCATACCCTTTGCTTTTTTTACATCTAGTTCTTTGGACTCTCTAGCATGCTGTAAAATCTGACTTTCTAATTACTAAAGTAAATAGACTTTTCACAGAAATGTGAAGATAAAAAACTTACTAGATGTCACCTTAAACTTTCTATCCATTACAGGGACTCGCTTCAACATCATTGTCAAAGAATAATCTAATCTCTGCTTGCTCATTTCCAGTGAGGAGACACTTATCACTTCTCTAGACCTTACCATTCCACTAACAGGAATTGTTGAACTTTCCAGAAGTTTCTATTCATTTCTTTCGGAGTGATATCTGTACTTTTCATATTCCTACTGAAATAACCTAACTAAGTAAATATAGAAGAGAATGGAAATTGGACTCAGTAATTTAATGGTGATGTTCTCAGTACCTGAAGATTATTCAATTTCTTCTTCCCTTCCTTCCAATGAGTAGCTACTTTATGCCAAATATTAGAAATACAAAGATAAAGGGGAGCCTGGGTGGCTCAGTTGGTTAAGTGCCCAACCCTGTATTCCAGCTCAGTTCTCAATGTCAGGGTCGTGAGTTCAAGCCCTGCGTTGGGTGTGGAGCCTATTAAAAAAAAAAAAGGAAAGGAAAGAAAGAAAGACAAAGATAACAAAAATACAGCTTCTGACCTTAAAGTCATGGAAAAGTAATATGTAGTTAATGTATATATGCATATATCTGAATATATATATTGTATATGAAGGGAAAATACTGTACAATGAAAATGCCTCTCAAGACATGTTTTAAGGAATTCTAGCGCATATATTAGGTAGTAACTGGAATAATTGCAAATTATAGAAGTTAACCAAGCTGAAGATTGAAAAGGACATTTACAGTATTGAGAAAATTAAAATATAGCACGGTTTTCTTGAATTTGATTCAATCAATTAAGCTCTAATTAAACTGTATTACCTAGATGATATTATATTTTGGTCAGGCAATATAATGCATTTTATAAGAAAGCTAAGAAGCCTCAGGCAATAAATCACGTGTCTTGAAGAGTAATCTGGCCTAGATAAAAATTAATTTAAAAAAATGTTTCCAGCCTGCAAATTTGCTTGCTTATTAAGGGCCAGGTTTTCTTTGCTAATCAGTACTGAGCAAAAAATTGGAAAAATATAAATACAAACATTTACACATCTTGAAAATTTAAACAACTGAAGATTGGTTCAATGTCATAAAAAAAAAATAGGGAAAATATTTCCCAATAAAAGGCAATCCTGATAAATACTAAGAAATTAATAAATCAATAAACAGATAAAATAAACAAAGTGCTAGGAAAATACACAAGCAGCTGATTATCAGTGCTTATTCGGTCAAGGCAGCGGTTTGCTCCTTCTGTGAAATTCCAAGGAACTTTGCAGATCCTTACCTGGGTTTGGAGAGTAATATGCTTCCTGATTTACTCAATACTGACAGCCACATTAAACAGACATATGTAGGACTTCAGAGGCAATGAGCTATTGCAAGCATTTATCCATCGTTGCAACCATCCATCCATCCAACCATCCATCCATCCATCCATCCTTCCATCCAACTGGCACACCCAATTCCTAATTCTAACATCAAACTTAGAAACATGCAACCTCTTCTAGAACAAAAACACAAGAGAATTCTATTTATATTGACCAGAACTATTATTCTTGGCAAAGACAAATTCCAACAAATTTTATATTGAAGTAGTAATCAATTCAAGTATAATATCTACCTGAAAATTGTCTAAAGTCAAAATATTTGAAAATCATAAATAGCACTAATAACAGGCAAAAAAGTAGCAAGTTAAAACACAATTCCTTTATCAGACTATGAGCCTAAAATAGTATCAGATAAAGGTAAACACAAAGCTGAAAAAAAGATTTTAAAAGATTTTTAAGAGATTTAAATTTCAATTTTAGAATATTTAAAAGCTTCAAAGCCATTTATCTGGTCAATCTGGTCTATTAAAGACGACCCAGGAATACATTAGAGGATAGCACAAGTAGTTGCCAAGGCCAAGACCTCTGTGAATCACTGCAGGTCTGATGATGTCAGCTGTTTTGATTGACATAGTCATAATACAGCTCTGTTTTAATATGGCAGAGTTAGCTGAGCTCTCTGCTGTGTTTCCATATCTTCTACAATGATTATATATACTTTAAGTATTTGTTTACACCTCTGTCTCTGTTAGTCTGTAAGCTCCTAGAGGTAAGACTTTATATTCCTAATAACAAACACAAACTTTAGTCTTAAATGATAATTCAGTTTGTTTTATTAATGATATTGCATAAACAGGATCTTAATCAGTTTAGTTCCTACTATGTTTATCTTACCTTCATAGAATTATAACGTTACAAGTTCAAATATGATTATAAACCATCATTAAAAGAAAGGGACAGTATCCTCAAGAACTAAATCAAATCACAACGTCACATTCTTTGGAAATCTACAAGCTAAGTATCTTCTTGAATTCTAAAAAAGCTTGTGGAACTTTCTCTATCAAGTGTTACATTTATAGGAGAGCCTGGCAAATGGGTTTTAAAAATCTTTAGATACTCTATGACTTCCTTAAATCCATGTATTTAGTACTGTTTCTAATCAATTAGCAGTTATACTAGCTCCAAATGTTTTTGCATCTCTTGAAGTAAACGGAGCCTCTGCCTGCAGACAATATAGTCTAAGAGGCATTTTATAAAAATTGATTCCTATGAAAACCTAGAAAAAATCAAGTACAACAAAAGACTATAAAGAGTCTTTCTAACATACATGGGATTTTTTAAATTTGTTTTTGTTTTAATGTATGGTCTTATTTTGAGGATCTATTTAAGCTAGCATAGCAGATCTTGAATCAGGATTTCTTACAAATAACAAAACATGTAAACACAACCTAGCTCGTTTAAACCATTATTAACAAAACTCATTAATTTGTATTAAGTATATAAAAGTACTCACATCACCACTCACTAAAGAGCCTTCAGCCGAGCAATCGAAATTCAAAAGGGAAAAGACCCCTAACTAAAACAGAGTTGTTTGTGGACATGTTAACTGAGTTGTCAGTGAGTCAGGCATAAAATGTGAACAGTACTTAAGACTCCTTCGACTTGAAATACTCTAGTACTGGAAATGATCTAAGGTTTCTGCCAAGTTTCCTACTCTAGGGAAAGAGATACTTTGATACATCATTTAACATGTATGAACCATTACTAATTTAGAGATTGTGATTTTTTATAAGCATCTTCACCTTCGTCATAAATGATCAAACTTAACACCACCAATAATGAGACAAACTGACCATGATCTTCTGATGTATTCTTGTCAAAAATGTTTAATCCAAGACTAATAATGAAGAGACAATGAGATGAATCCAAATTGGAGAAACTTCTGCAAAACAACCAGCCTAGAACCTAAAGATGTGGATGCCAAGGAAGACCGAAAAAAGGCTGGGAAATGATTTTAATTTAAAGGAGACCAAATAGGACAACTAAATGCCATATGTGACCCTTGTTCAGGGGGTGGGTCAGCTATAAAGGATTTTACTGGGACATTTGGGAAAAATTAAATATAGACTCTGTATTACATATTACTCTATATTACATACATTACATATGTATTAAATTCTCTAGTGTATTATATTCTCTATAATAATTATATAATACTTATATAGAAGTCTTCGTTCTTGGGAAATACATGTCAAAGTTTTTTGGGGAAAAAAACGTAATGAAATATTTAAGGAAGAAGAGTCATGATGTCTGAACCTGTTCTCAAATGGTTGGGGGTGGGGACAAAAGGATTTATATACAGAGATAAAGCAAATGTGGCAAAATGTATTCAAATGATAAATTCAGAGTATATGAGTCTTGATTGTTCTTTAAAATTTGAAATTTTCAAATTGTGAAAACTTTTCACAATAGACAGGGGGAAAATCAAATGCAAATTTTACAACTGAAAAAGACAATAACTGAAATTAAGAACTTAATAGAAGGGGTTCACAAGCATGTTTGACAGAACAGGGGAACAAATTAGTGACCTGGAGGGTAAGTCAGAAAAAATTATCCAGACTAAAAATACAGAAAAAAGATAAGAAAGTATGGCAATGAGTGTATGAGCATGAGACATGGTGAAAAGGTCTCATAGATGTAACTGTAGTCCCAGAGGAGAAAGAGGCTGTAGCAGAAGTAATATATGAAGAAACAGCAGCCAAGAATTTCCCCAAATTGACCTTAGACACCAAACCATAGATTCAAAGCAATACGGACACTTAACAGGATAATCAACACAACAGAAACCATACTTAGCATATCATGGTACAAACTGTTAAAACGAGGAGGAGAAACTCTGAAAAGCAGCAGGGTGGTACCTTCAAAAGAGCAACTCCCACTTCTCAATGGAAAATATAAATCAGAAGAAAATCGAATAAAATATTTTAAGAGCTGGGAAAAAATAATGCCCTACCTAAATTCTATACCTAGTAAAAATACTCTTCAGAAAAAGAGGTGGAATAAAGACATTTCTGAACAAATACAAATCAAGGGAATTTATCATTAGCAGAATTGTACTAAAGGGAATAATAATGAGAGGAGTTCTTCCAGCAAACAAAGAATAATCCCAGAGAGAAGGAATGATATATGATAATAATGCAGATCAATGGAAAGGGTGAAAATGTGGGTAAATCTCAATGATTATATAAAACAACAAAAATCATATCTTCAGTTTAAAATATACAGAGAATCTAAATTCACTACAAGAACAGCCTAAAGGCAAAATGGTAATAAATGGAGTTGAAGTGTTCCAAAGTCCTCACTTTGTCAGAAAGTGATAATCAGACTTAAAAGAAAAAATGCAAGTTTTAACCTCTAGGAAATTACTAAAGGAATAGTAAAAAAAGATACAACTAACAAGTTAATAGGATAAAATGAAATGATAAAAAATAATTCAAAAGAAGGCAAGAAAGGAGACCGAATGGCACAGACCAGGTGGAATAAAAAATAACAAAAAGATTCAACCAAAATGTTATTATATTAAATGCAAATGGACTAAATATTCCATTAAAAGAAAGATTATTTTAATGGATCAAAACCAAAAGTATAAGCTACTAACAGAAGAGCACCTTAAATATAAGGATGCAGAGAAGCTGAAAACTACAGGATGAGAAACATACCATGCAACATCATCATAATGAATTGGATCTTTATGCTTCTACGCATTCAACCAAATATTTCATCTACTACAATAATAGTAAAACTTGTATATCACTTATTAAGGTCACCACACCCCAAAGTGGCCTCCAATGATTACTGCCGCCTCCTATTCACCTGTGAAGCATGCCCCAAACCTACATTAAGTTGGGCTGGCCTGTGTGACCACTAGAATATTGTAACAGGGACGGTGTGTGGCTTCTAAAACTAAATCGTAACAGACATTGTGGCTTCTACCTTGCTCTCTCTGGCATCACTTGCTCTGGGGAAAGCCGGAGGAATATTCAACAGCCCAATGAAGAGAACCATGTGGTGTGAAGAACTGAGGCCTCCTGCCAACAACAGCTCAGGCACCAATGTGCTGGCCATGAGAGCAAGTGAGCCATCGTGAATGCATATCCTCCAACCCCAATAAAGTCTTCACATGACTGCAGCCCTGACCTATATCTTGACTGTCACCTCATGACTCTGAGCCAGCAAGCTACTCCTAAATTCTTCACATACAGAAACATTAGGAGATAAAAACGTTTATTGTTTTCTTATGCCACTTTATTTTGGGGTAATATATTATGCTGCAATAGATAACTTATACATTTACTATGTGACAGGAACTGGCACTTCAACTTTGATTAATTCATTTTATGTAGAATAATCCATAGAGGCAGAGACTGTTATCATCAGTTCACAGACGAGAACACCGAGGCACACAATAGTTCAGCAACCTGCTCAAGATCACAGTAGTGGAAATGGCATTTGAACCCAAGCAATCTTCCACCAGAGCTGTTTTTTTGTTTTTTGTTTTTTGTTTTGTTTTGTTTTTAATATTACACTCTACTTTTCACAAACCAGGTCCTGGTCCAGGTAGTGAACTTTTCACAAACCAGACATTGCTCTAGGTAGTGAACAGACACAAAGCCTACTGGGGGAAACAGACTAAAATAAATTAATGTAAATCATGATGTCAGGGAGATAAGTGCTACGAATTACAACAGAGCAAGTTAAGGAAATACGCATGATGGGAGAGAATGGGGTAACTGGGTAGATAAGGTAGCCAAGTAAGATCTGAAGAGATGACATCTGAGTTGGTATCTGAATGAACTGAGGGAAGCGTTCTGTGGATGATTATGTGGCTATCTGGGGGTGTATCAGGGGAGGGTAACTAAGAGGGGAGACCCTAAGGCTAGAGTGTTCTTGGTAATATTCATGGAAACTAATGCTGGAACTCAGAAAACATGGAAGAACGTGGTACAAGCTATGGTCAGCGAGGTAGCCAGGCCAGACCATGTAGGGATTTGTAAGCCATGGTAGGAACTGTGTTACTTTATCCAAAGTGCTGTGAGTGGTCATTGAAGAATTCTAAATGGGGAAGTGCAACAATTGGTTAATGTTTTCAAAAGAAAGAATTTTAAAATCTCTGTAAGAACTGACTTTTAAGAGGCAAGAGTGGACCCGGGGAAAACCATCAGGCCAGCAGAAGTCCAACTCTAGCGGAAAGGTAAGTCAGTTTGACTAGGGTAGGCAGAGGTGGTAAAAAGCTGTCAGATGTGAGATATTCTGAAGTCAGGACCTGCAGAATTTGCTGGTATTAGATATGGAATGTGCGAGAAAGAAAGAAGCTGAAGACAACTCCAAAAGTGTGGGCCTGAATAACTCAACAAATGGAGTTGCCATTTACAATAGAGGGAAACACGTGGAAAGTAACAGGTTGGGTAGAAAGATGGTAACCAGGAGTTCTGTTTTAGACGTGTGATAGTGAGATGCCCATGAAACAACCAGGCAGAGATGGCAAGTAGGTGGTTTAAGAAAGTTGAACCTAGAGACAGATATCTGAGAATCATGAAAGAAGCCCCAAAGGTATTAAATTTTTTACATTTTCTTTAAAGATTTCATTTACTTATTTGTTTGAGAGAGAGTGCGTGCATTTACACCTATGTGCTAGCAGGCGGAGGGGCAGTGGGAGAGGAAGAGGGTAAGAATCCCAGCGCAGAGCCAGACTCAGAGCTGGATCTCATGACCCTGAGATCATGACCTGAGCTGAAACCAAGAGTCAGCCGCTTAACCGACTGAGCCACCCAGGTGCCCTTGCACACTGTACTTCTATGTTTAATTTTTTAAGGAACTGCCTGCCATCACTGATTTCAATAGCTGCTGCACCATTTTACATTTCCACGAACAGTGCACAAAGGTTCCAATTTCCCCACATCCTCACCAATACTTGTTATTTTCTGTTTTGTTTTTTTTTAATAGTAGCCATCCGAATGGGTGTGAGGTGGCTACTGTATTAAGTTGAATAATATGTTCATATGTGAATGTGGGTGAACATGTGTTTATATATGCACCAAACATCCTATAAAGAAACACAAGAACAGCATAACAGTAACTGCCCCCTAGAAGGGGAACTGGGGAATGATGGGGGGGTAAGAGAAAGAGTTTTTTCTGTTCGTATTGTATGTCTGAATTACCAATTAAATAGTACACAAAATTCTAATTTTTCTAGATTTTTACTGGTTGTAATGAAATTCTTTTAATTTTCCCAGTGTGCCAACCACATTTCTTTTTCACTTGCTTCTTACGCCTTTCCCCCTTTTAATAAGTTATTTTATAAAAGTAAAACTATATACAGAACACTCCTTCCCAATAGTCAACAAAACACTGAATTTGCTAGACTCGATCCAATGGAAGGTTTAAATAATTTAGTAATGGTCTGTTAAAATGTTAGCCACAGATTAGCAAGAGAAATACAATGAAACGTCTGGTGTGGTGAACTGTCAGGGTAAAAAAATGAAGGTAGATCTTTTCAAGGAGAGAAGTCTGTTCTCTCATCAGCACTTAACCATTTCTGTGATTGTTTTCTCTTTACAAAGACTGAATTCTTTTGTTTGACAATAGGAGATGGTTTTAATAAATCAGGCCACAAGCACTCAATGTTATGTTCCTTTTAAAAATGGTGTTTACAAGGGACACCTGGGTGGCTCAGTTGGTTAAACGTCTGCCTTCGGCTTGGGTTGTGATCCCAGGGTCCTGGGATGGAGTCCGCTTGGGGCTCCTTGCTCAGCGGGGAGCCTGCTTCTCCCTCTGCCTGCCGCTCCCCCTGCTTGTGCGCTCTCTCTGCCAAATAAATAAATAAAATCTATTAAAATAAATAAATAAAAATGGTGTTTACCAAAATGTGATACTAAAATGAAAAAAACTGGGGCACCTGGGTGGCTCAACTGGTTAAGAGTCTGACTCTTGATTTCAGCTCAGGTCATGAACTCAGTGTCCTGGGATTGATCCCTAAGTCTGTGCTCAGCAGGGAAACTGCTTGAGATTCTTTCCCTCTGCCCCTCACCTCTCTCTCTTGCTCTCATATAAATAAATCTTAAAAAATAAAATGAAAACATTGATGATTTTATAATTTGAAACAGAATATAATTTACATTTGGCAAGATCTAATGTAAATACACAGACAAGACAGAAGAGATGATGGAAAGAAAATCGAGTGACATATCGGCAGGTATTAGCTTTCAGTGGGATGGCTATAGATATTTTTCTTGTTAATTTCTACTTCTCTACACTTAAATTTAGTTAAATATATTCTTTTCATTAAAAACTGTAATGGTTATTCGTATTTGCACTATATCACTTACAGGAGCTTCTATTTTTGTTCAGTTAACCTAATAGAGTTACACAAGCCTTACGCTTATTAATGCAGTTCATTCCAGTTAAAATTTTTACATAAAGAGGTAAACTGCAGTAGAAACCCTGGATTTCTGTTAACAAATATTTACAACCCAGTAAAGCCTATCTGTTTTCTTCTTACCACCCAGCCCACTTTCTTCTATTTTTGAATTTCCGTTGTATTTTGTTAATATATAGATATCTTTTACTTTCTTCATTTACACTTTTACTTTCATTCATTGCTTCGTTACTTCTCTCTCCCTTAGAATTCTTAGAGATCGAAGATTATCTCCATATTTCCTAGAGCACCCAGCACAATGTTACATATTTAATAGATAGTTAATATCTGTTAAATTATTGAAACCATAGAATTTTAGAGTTCAAAGAGAACCTGACAAGAAACCTTCCACTCCTTTCCCATCTCAAGACTTTGGAGACTCCATGTTATTATCTTCACAAAAACTATGTAAATTATAAGAAAACATCAACAGCACACAGAGTTTAGGACTTCACATGATTTGCTGATAGTATTGATGCCTAAAACTATACTGAAAATTCACAGCTTGAATTCTCTCTGGCTTTGAACTGTACTCTAGGGCATTCATTTAGAATTTGCCATGGTTTTCACATATAAATATTTAAAATTCTTTTCAAAGTGATTTTCCTATTTTCAAAGTAATAAATGCCCTTTCAAAATCATTTGCTATTTCAGAATCTGAAAAGTGGGGAAATTTGAATATGAACTACATAATACATAATAGTATTGTATCACTGTTAAATTTCCTGAGTGGGATACATGCTAAAATATTTCTAAGTGAAATGTCTGCAACCAACTGTCAAATGATTCGGGGAGAAAAAAATCTGTACTTGTATCTACACACACAGACACACACACGTTAGTTAATATTTTGCTACATTTATGCATATACTATCAGTGAATATGGGTGAAAGGATACACAAGGGTTTGTTGTACTCTTCTTGCAACTATGCTGAGGCTTGATATTTTTCAAAATAAAAAGGTGGGAGAAAAATATGTACGTTCAAATCCCACCCCACCCCCAACAATATTCATTTCAGGCCTTTAGATCTCTTAAATATCCTTCAAATAACAGGGCTTTGAGGCACTGGCACTTTTATTTAGTAGCAGACTTGAATTTATCTAAACATCACTAAGAAGAAATAGCTTCAGAAGTCAGTTACCTAAGGATAGATCTTATATGTAAATATCAGTACCAGCCTGCTTTTGTACCAAAATGGCATTCACATGTTAAAATATGAGGCACATTTAAATTTTCCAATAATCCTTTAAGAGGTAGGGAAAGTATAAGAAAAGTATACTAGACATTCTTATTTCTGATATTGACAAAGCAATTCAAAAAAAGCCTTCACGTTTATAAACATGCTGTCACTTCACAAATACGTTTTCTTTTCCATATGAATTATAAGCTTCAAGTCACAGTAAGATCCCCAGGTACAATTAAAAAATGGGTTGAACAATCTGAAC